>NC_136906.1:16500731-16728231 GCF_949606895.1 Notothenia rossii
TGTCTCTGCCACCTCCCTCCATGCCTGGTTCCTCCGGTTTAGGTCCCGGTAGGTGAACAGAGAGCAGTCGTAAAGGACCGGGACATTTCCTACAGTGATGATTAATTTATCCTCCATTTTATGACATATGGAAAAGACCTGCGGTATCTGCATACAGTACACGCGGTTTGATTGGCTAGCGCTTGTACTGGCGGGATTTGCATAAACGGGATTTGATTGGCTGATGCCAGCTTCGAAAGCATCGGGAGCATCAAAAGTTGAACATTGCTCAACTTTTGAAGCCATGCTCCGCTCCCCACAATGCAGTTTGGCGAAGATTAAAAATCTTCTACGTCACCCCATTCAAGTGAATGGGCGAAGCTTTGAAAGATTTTTTTCATGCCTGTGTGTGGACGGGCCGTTATTCACCATCATGTCACACTATTTCGCAATAGACAGTAACTTAAACAAAAGATTGCCACTTTAAAAGGTCACCTATCATGCAATCTTTAGTCAACAGCATAGGACTCAGATATATATATATAAAAAAATATAAAAAACATGTCTATGAAGTGTTTTGCTCAAAATACAGAACAGATCATCCATTCTAGCCATGCCTCATATCCCTCTATTTCACTTCCTGTTACCAAAGTGTTGATTCGGGGTATAAAGCTTTACAAAAAAAAAAGAAAGAGTATTGTATATATATATATATGTATATATTGTATATATATATGTATATGTATTGTGTATCTAAACCCACTTTGCATTTCTTTAGCAAATAATCTGTGTTTCGCCATTAGTTTGTAAGGAGTAACAAACGGTAACAATATTTAACAACCAGGCCACCTTTTAAGTCCAAAGGGGGGAAAAAAGGTAGGTTTTTGAGTTGGCAAAAACTTTTCAATCATATTATTAAGAAGCTGATTAATTACTGTTTAAAACGGTTTCCCCTACAGCTAGGTTTTTATGAGTTTAGGCTGATGAAGAAACATGGAATTAACGTAAACATGAAACAGATTTTGATATGAATGGTAAAATCTATAATGACATGGTAAATACTACATATTAAAAAAGCTTAATGGCTCTACAGCTCAGTATTAAAAATGTGTTTGTGAGAAAAGTAGTGTGTGAGTTGTGTTGTACCGTCTGAATCTCCTCGGGGGTGAGTGTAGAGATATTCAGGATTTGCTGCGCCTCTTGAAGGCTCATCCCACTGATGCTGGAGGCTGCTGCAGCAGAGTGCTGACCTGCACTGCCCCTCGCCTGCGCTGCTGCCTGACTGGCTGTGAGACAACACAACACAACACTTGCATCAATTATATGTTCTTATCATATTTCTACACTTGTGTTATCCAAATTTTGAGCAGCTTGTAGTATCCTTAATAGTTAAAGTTTGATCTGATTCAGTTTGATGGAATGTGTGTTTTTGCAAACATTTAACAAATCATAAAGATCATTGATAGAGAAAATGAAAGGCATGCTTTGTATCAGCCACATCCCAGAGCATTTGCTTCAAAAACATCATACACATACATCATATTAATGACACTGTTGATAATATTATAAGTATCTAATTTTTATGGCAATTAGTCAATATATAAAAGATAAGATGTACTTTATTGATCCCAAATGTGGACATGTTTGCCTTGCAGCAGCATAAAAAAAAAAACAAGGCATTGCATACAAGTAGAAATAAACAATTCTAGAATTTAAACATCTCAAAATAGAATTTAAAACAGCATTACAAAGTTGAAAATATACAGTAGACCGTGAAGATAAAACATCTTTAAACTCTGACAATAAAACACTATTGAAGGGCACATTTTCAGTCAACACAATATAAAGCAGGATGTTATGTACATTAAGTGAGTAGGGAATGGAATATTAAATTAGATATAAATGTAAAATGTACAGTGTAAACTCATATGTAAATATGTCAGAGCAACTGCATCAAATACTTAATCTACTCATCAGTTGTATAGTCTTTAAATTATTTTCTTACTCCAATGTTTCCTTATTTATGTCAATCAGAGAAAATACATGACATTTCCTCTTTATACACACTTATCAAAACTGTGACTGTGCTGATGAATCATTCATTTGTCTCTGCAGTCATTTTCCATACAAGGTTAAAAACTATTAAGTACACTAGTATAAAATACATTTTGCCCATACCTGCAATTTCTTGCTGTAATGCACGAGCAAACGCACGTCCCACCACCTGTACTCCCATCACGATGATCTGTGCAAGATATCTAGCCTGCACAGGAAATAAATGGAAAGAAAAATCACAAACATCAATTTGCAGCCTTCCAATTTAAAGTTATGGGAACGAAAGGAGAGGGTGAACGTCAGTCAGTAACGCAGTAATGTTTTTGTAAGTCACATTAGAGTTATGCTGATGTAATGTTGAGGTAAGAAGTGTCTGCAGGTGCGAATGTAGGAAACACCTTCATTACAGCTGTGACAGCGCCTCAGTTCTACTGTGCATGCATTCATAAAACATCTTCATACATTAGTTTCTCTCTAAATGAAATGATTATTGTCCCATGGAAGAGGAGGCAGAGCATCATTACCCAAGGCATTTGTATTGGAGAAGCTACAACAGACACAGCAGCTACACAACGCCGCATGATACCTATTATTAGCTGACTGACTAATGTTAGCTATGGTAATGTTAACACGACTATTATTAACTGTATTCTTACCATTTTTGCAGTATTATACAGGTCCCCCTGACTGTGTGCGGCTTCTATCTTCACACATGTACGTCAATGAAGGTTATTGCTGGGTCAAAGTTCAATAAAACATCGAGTGCATAAGATAAACCCGGTGAAAAGCGACTTTTAAAATACTGACATATAGCGGCAGGGAGGTCAAACTGCAGCTACTTTTACTAACTAAGCAGCCCAGTTTGTTGACAAACGTCAACTTAGACAAAAGAAAAACATTTTTTTTATTTTATTTCAAGGTGTTGGCATATGGACATATTGTAAGTGATGTATGTGGGAATTTATATTATAAAGACCTATAAATGTAAATCATCCTCCTTATATTCCAGCACTTTTTGAATTCTGCCCTGTTTTTTTCCTATTGTGTACAAATGCCATTGTGTTGTTTTTATTTATACGTTGTATTTGTATATAGATAATAGTTCATGTTTACCTAATTTAGCTTAATAACGGATCAACATACAAACTGTAAATGAATACATTAAAACTTATTTCCTTGTTTGTCCACGGACAAGTTCATTTGATTAAAACACTATTTCATTAAATAATACAAAGTCGTGCACAATATAGTTGTAGCAGTTTTTATTCAAATATTTATTTTCTGCTTTTATTTATATTAGTGTGCCCTTACCAAAGTCTCCAAAATGATCATCATGCCTACAGGCTTAAAACTCACTTAAGCCATTCTAATTCTAATTCTAATCACTATGCTTGTTGTGGTGGCTTAATCACATAAGGACACACATGTGAGTTACATCTCTTTATTTTGAGACAATATTGAAAAAAATCCAGAAACAATCCCTCAAGTACTACAGACAGAACATCCACAATGCTTTACCCACTGTATAAAAAGGAAGTAATTTTTTTAACACAATGGAAGGCAAGTTAATCCAATACAAATATTACAAGTATGGCATTCGAGAATCACAAGCACATACAGCGTATATCACACAAACGGCAATACCACCTGTACAACATGATGTCCACGACCATGCATGGCAGAAACAATTGTTTTCTTCCAGTCCATCAGAGGTTGTTATAAAATGGTGTGTTCAAGTCTGGGTTTTTGACAATATTGCTGTAGCCCTGATTGGAAAATACATGATATTGGTTATGGCTGCATTGTAAGTTATTAATACTGTATATGTTATGTCTAATCACCACCATGACTCCTTAATAGTTACCATTAGATATGATAATTAGCTAATTTAAATCAGGAATGTCCCTGAACAGTCTGAAAATAAACAAAGATCATGATTTAAAGCAAAAAAAAAGAGAAAGAAAATAATCATCTCTGAATATACAAAGGCCCCTTTAAAATACTCCCAAGAGGAGGTTTGGTTTACATGCATAACAACTCCCAATGTATTTGACCTTCAACCCTTACATATAAGACTTTCATAAGACTACCAGATGGCAAAACATTCAAATCTAACTTGTACAAAAACATAAACACCTCATTGTTAAAATGGCCTTTTATTCTAATATTGTCAAACAGAAAGGAAAGTGATTTTAATATTATTGTCATAAGAAATTCCAGTTCATGGCCAAACATGAACACTGGTGACCCTGTTGTATCCTCGATGTGTTTTTGCTGCTGAAGGCTCGATCGTGTTACAGTGATCAGGTGTGTTCACCTGATCGAACAGGAAGACAAGTGATGATTCACTTATTCATAGATATCATAAACAGCAATACATCTTTCAAGGACACATCGTGACTGATCATTCTCATATGACTGGCCAGTATAAAAGCAAGCAGTGGTTCACGGCGGAGGTAAATGTGCAGTTAGCAACTCCGTATGCAACGGTACAGAACCTGGTATCTGGATCAGAAAATAACTGACTGGCACACAAGGAGGCAATTATCTTTTATCTCGCGAATGACTGAGTGTATTTTCATGCTTAAACCATGGCAACCAATATTTACTACAACAAAAAGGTATGTTAGGTCCAGTACAACCACTGTGAGATAACAGCTAATGTAACATAAAGCAGAAGTATTATTGCTATGATTGCCATCCATTTAACTATCTTTGTGCTGAATTAGAACTAAAATAGGTTTGAAGTGTCCTGATTTGATTTAATGGACTATTTTCTCATAGTTAATATTGTATTATGCTCTAAGGTGGAATTTCCGCGGAAAGTAGTGTGACATAAACATTATCAAAAAACAATTACTCCCAGAACAAACAATTGATCCCAGAATTACTTATTTAAGAATTACAGCTGAAATTGATATTCATATCAAATGTCATGCATTTGGATTTGATGAACACCGAACTAGACAATGTGACATTTGATTTCCCAAACTTTAAGAGATACTGTTATACATACTACCATGAGACGGTGATTTAATTACTGTGATTTCCCCCTCCCTATATAGTTTATACTTTCACATTGTACAGTACTCTTTGTGCGTGCAGTATGCTGAGGTGTCAGCTGTTGAAGCTCAGAGGAAGTGGGTGGCATCATCACAAACACACAAATGGCAACGTAAGTCGAAAGTCGATCTTTTCCCTCCTCTCCGCTATTGGCCTCTTATTGAACCGAAGCAAGATGGCGTTTCTTCTAGTCATCCTAAACAACACAACAAACACAGTTAGAAAAGAGGGATTAAAAACATTACATTTGCATAACCTTAATACCTCATTGGGTCCTTAGTGTCTGATGTTAAGCTCTTTAATAACTCAGGTACTAGAAAAAAAATTGTGATGATATGGTGACATTTTAGTTTCAATGTGATTTAACCAACATTTGTCTCCATACATGTATATCATCATGTGTACTGATATTGTGTTTTATATAACTAAAACACGGGGACAAAGTGAAATTAACTCATTCCAAAACGTTGGAGCTCTATCCCAGAAAAAGCCTCACACGTTTATTTTTTCTTAAACAATGTTCTCAAAAAACCCAACCCATAAACAAAAAGTATAAAAACATTGATAATGATCGTGATAGTTTGATATTAATGTATGATGTCCTATTAAAAATGTCCATATTTATCAATCATAACGTTTTTGTAGTTGCTTAAAGACAGCCAACTTCAAGAAGTCTTTGCAAATGTGAAGTTATGATCTGGTGCTAAAAAAAACACTAACATAAATCCCTTCCTAAATACAACCTAAACATTTTCATAAAACACTCACTGTATCCCCAAATATGACGATGAGTTGAATCAACAAATACTTGAGCAAAGCTGAGTTCCATGGAAATCCAATTTGTAGCTTTTCTGCAGAGGGGCTTATTTTGGTATAATGGCAGCAGAGTGTGTTTAAGTGCAGTTGAATTAGTGTCTGTCATTAGAGAGGAGCCTTCTTTCCATCTCATCCACTCACCCACTCGTCGTCTTCGACCCCCTGGAAGGACTCCTGTGGCAGCGGGTCGTCTCTGTTCCCCAACTTAGCCACCATGGCACTGAGCAGCTGGGCCACACAAACACAATGTTAAAGCACGTCAGAAAAAAACTAACATGTATTCATACAATTCATATAATCATGTATGCTAAGCAGGCTGATAATCTTCACCCTCCTTGTTTCTGTAAAAGTAAAACCAACCAGTACTCCTTCAGACATCGTGGTGTACAGATATGGAAAGTCAAAGTAAACGTTTTAAAAGCTTTCACTTTTCCTGTATTGTTTTTGCATTTATTTAAATTTTTTATTTAGATTTTTGTCTTTTTCTTAATAATCTTTTATTAAGCTTAGTTGTTTTGTTATAGTTTGCTTTCTATTAAAGAGAGCTTAAGCCGCCGGATTCTTGACCTCTACTGACACATTTCATTTTTATTATCCGTCTTTAATGAAGTCTTATTTGTTTGCATGTAAAAGGATAAGAGGATAAAGCTCAATAGATACTACATTCAGCTCATCCTCACCTCCTCTTTCTTCTGTTCATCAGTCTTCTCCTCCAGGTAGAAAGATGAGGGCATGTATTTCTTAACTGGAGCTTCTTTGGGCGCCTCACTCACTGCAATAGAAAACCACACATTGATAAGGGTCTTCCACCATGTAGAGACTTGTTAGACAAGGGGACATGGTTTTTATACTGTAAGTCTGTGTCCTCACCTGGGGTCATGTCTTTGGGCTTTAGGCTGATCTTCTTGTGTTGGCCGTTGGATCCAGACAGCCAGGCAGAGGCGGTCAGAGCTGCTTCCCAACAGACGGCTGTCTCTGTGTACACATCGTCCTGGAAAAACTCTTTCTGCAGACCGAAAAGTCACACACATAGAGTTATTCATACATTCTATCATTTAAGCAATAACCATTTATAAGAAACAACCACCAGGAGGGGAAAGTATGCAGTGTTAATCCACTAGGTGGTGCAGTTGTCTCACCTTGACCCGTGGCACTCTGAAGGCCACCGGCTCTATGGTGGTCTTGTTGAGCAGCAGTCCTACAGCGATCTCCACATCACGCACGTTACACTCCTTCTTTGGCAAGAAAGCCAAACCCTGCAAACAGGAAACAATCAGGAAGTGAAGTTTAGCATCGCACGCAATATTACAAAAGTTATTTCAGTCAGTCTTCATTTTCTGTTAAAGCTGCTCAGCAATGGAACTCAATCCCATCTCCAATCAGAGGCCAGACCACATTCACTTTATTTCAATCAAAACTCAAAATATGGTTATTGAGGAATCAGCTCTGCCAACACCGACCCAATCTTCTGCTCCTTACAACCCACTGCCTGTGTTTTAACATGTTCTTTTGTTTTGTTTTAATGTTCTGTATTTTAAATTGTTTTATTTAAGTATCCCAGTAATGTATGTTGCATGTTTTAAATGTATTGTATTTACTTGTTTAAAATGAAATGTGTTTTTGGTTGACTTTTAAAATCTGTCCAGGGACTACAGATGAAAAAAAGCCTCTTGGCTAACTCTGGCACATTTACAGAAATATTCATCAATGTGCACTGTCCGTGTTAAATAATTGAATAAAAATCAAATTACAAACATGGCATGGTTTAAAGAAGGGTATTAACCATCATATGCAGATGTATTGTGTCAGACAGATACACGAGAATGAAAGATAAGGAGTTGAGCTCATCACCTTGTGTGGCTCCGGAGAGTTAAAACTGCTGCACTCCATAAAGTACGGCTCTTCAGGGACCACCTCGTAAATGTGCACTCTGGTATCACCCTGTAAAAAGATAAACACACATGTTACATCTCACTCTTGTGTTTGTAGATTTTAAAATGAACTTTGTATATAACTATATTTAGTTTGCTTACCTTTGCAGTGAGGATGACCACGCTGGTGTCGGGGTCGTAGAAAGGGATGAGAGTAGAGGGGGAGATGGATATAGAGGTGCTGGCTACAGCTCCAGAGGACAGGGAGTGAGCAGAGTACAGGCAGAGGACTCGCTCACTGCGGCTGAGGGAGGACAACAGGAAGGAGTCAGTAAATATATATATTATGTGTGTATTTTTTTTTGCTTTATGACACAAAGACTTTGCCATGTGCAGTACCTGTCAAATCCTGACACCAAGAGGTACTTGCCCTCACACACCCAGACTGCACGAGCCCCCCTGTGGCCCTCAGGACCCGGGCCCTCCTGAAAGAGAGGGTTAGAGAATACATTATATTAGTTTATGACACACAAAAGCCTTTACCACTGCAATGCATTGCTTCCTTGTTGCCAAAGCCTCTAAGACATTCTTAGCTACTTTAGATTCATTTTATAGGCATCTTACTGTTTTTACAATATAGTACCACATTAATGACAAACAAAAAAATAAATCTGAACTAAAATAGCTTTTAAATAATGACAAAACAATGTTTATCCACCTATTAGCATGGATCTAAATAGTGGCATAAAATACTTGAGTTTTTTAGAATGACATTTGAATAATGTGCAAATATATGTATGCATAGAGCTGCAGGGTAAAAGTGTGTTTCACCATTTTCACAATACTCATTTAATGTCATTTTAATTTTGACTCTCATATCATCTCCAATGTGTAGTACACACCTGAACAGGTGCAGTTGACTTGCGAGGGTCATAGATGCGAACTTTCCCGTCTTTGCACACTGTGGCCAGGAGCTTTCCATCTGGGCTCCACGCCATGGCGAAGATCTGAATAAATTAAGCGTAAACAAGAAAGAAGAAGGTCAGAGTTGATCTAGTAACTAATTACTTCTGTTGCATTTTGCTTATTGAGTTTTGTTTTCCAAGATGAGGTCAAGGCGTGAATCTCGGTCCCCCACCTGGTCTTGGTGTCCGGTGAGGAGCTTGACCTGCTCTCCGCTCTCCAGGTTCCACAGTCTGACTGAGAGATCGTAGGATGAAGAGGCCAGGAGTCCGCTGGCCAGAGGGTGGAACTTGATGGAGTAAATCTTCTCCGTGTGGCCTATGAGAGGTCACAGGAACTGTCAATCAACTTTTAACTGTTGTATGTCTGGCCTGACAATCAACAACCAATTATAGATACAACTAGTTTCAGTAAGTCCTACCTTGCATGATGACCTCAGGCTCGGTCAGGGTCTCTTTCAGCCCCCCCTCTGGTACCTGCCACACCCGGATCTTTGCATCATCACACGCTAGCATGGACAGAGAGACACATGTCCAATTAAACTCCCACACAACAGGCAATAAAACAACAAAGTAATACAACTACCTCAATCCAGCAATAGAAAGTACATGCATGTACCCATTCCAATTACTTTATTCATTATTTCTTACTACTAAAAGGAAATCATTCAAAATTAATTCCTTATCTATTATATTTTAATTTTTTTAATGACTACAGTGCATTGTTTTGGGTTAAATCAATCAATCGTTTCACTCACCCACGGCAAGCCGGTGTGTGTTAAAGGGGTCCCAGGAGAGGTCGACCACATTCACTGAGTTTTGGATGGTTGGCAGGGCTGTGTCAGGAATCCTGCCAGGCTGAGAGCGCTGAGGGGAGAAGAGGGAACACAATCACTCATAAACGTACGGTAGACATTGGCCACATTTTCTAAAGTAGTTGAAGTACAAAGAAAGAGAGACACTCAACATGGAGACCAATCACTGTTTTTGAATGTAATCTTAAAGGGGATCTAGCATGCAAAATGATAGATGATTTAAAAAAATCTTTATACCCCGAATCAGCACTTTAGTAACAGGGCTGAAACGGAGGGATATGAGGCATGGCTAGAATGGGTGATCTGTTTGGTATTTTGAGCAAAGCACTTCATAGACATGTGTTTTATATATTTATATAAATCTGAGACCTATGTTATTGCCTAAAAACAGCATGATAGGTGACCTTTAAGTTGATGCCGTACCTCAAAGATGCCGATCTGGCCCCCGGAGATGGCGAGGGGCACCGCCATGCGTTGGCTGTTCACACAGAAGCCGTCAGACTCCCCGGGTGTGGTCAGGTTGAGGCCACGCAGGTTGGTGATGTGTGTGTCCCGGTGCATCATCGCACCCTGGATGTGACGGAACTTGGAGGTCGTCCCTGAATCAGAATTCATTCTCAATTCTCACTTAAATACATTATTATTAACAAACCACTATAAAGATATATATTAGGTGTGTGTGTGAGTTTATACCCAGCATGCTCTGGATGGCCTTGGTGCTCTGGCTGGGACTGGGGCTGGGCAGGAAGCCTGAGGAGAGTCCGGAGGTGGAGGATGGGGAGCGGGACGGGGCGCTGCTGCTGGGGGTGCTCAGAGGACTGCTGGAGGTGGAGCCACGTGCCGGGTCCTGGAGAACAGCAGAACGGCTGTTAACTTGTCACGTCAAAAAGGATTACCCCCAATTTGAGAGTGTGATTATCTATAAATACAGTTATTTCTAAAGTATAGTGAGTGAAACCTTAATGGTCAAATGCAAGACATTATAGTAAAAAAAAATGTCTACCTCCTTGCTCCCCCCACTGATCAGCTCCTTCTTTGCTGCCACCTGTTTTGCGGGCGGAGCTTTTAGTTTGGGCTGTTTGTCTGGGTTGAGGCTGACTTTCTCCACCTGAGGACAAACGGAAGGTAAACAGATAAAAGGTAAAACGATCCCATACTGGGAAAATGCACGAGTTTGGTAAATAATAATAATAACAAAACAAAAAATAGCTATAAATGCTAAATATGCCTTTTACTAACACAGATTTGTACATCATGGATAGTTGTTTTTAAAATAAATGTAATATAAAGAAGAGAACAGACATTAAGATTAGGGAATTGTTTGAGGCGTGTTGAGAGTGAAGCTCTCTTACCTGCTTGTTCCCTCCCTTCCACCACTCCTCAGCAGACATGGCTGGAGTTGTGCCGACTGTATCTGGATAAAGATCGTCATGAAACTCCTGGCCTGTGTGCTGGAAAACAATGCAGCACCGAAACAAAGATCAATATCACTTATTAATGTTATCAATCGGCTCTATGTGTTGGTCATTTCTCTGCTCACACACCTTGCGGGGGACTTGGTAGCTGATTGGCACGATGCAATTGTCCGTCAGCTGAAGCACTTGCATCACCTCGCAGGACAAGACATCCAACGCCAGCTTAGGTACCATGGCAACTCCTCGCGTTGACATGTCAGTCAGACAGTGGCTCACTACAGAAATAAAATGTACATACAAGAAAGAAAGACAGGAATCAGACACCTGCAGGCAACACTGTTATCATCTGAATGTTTCGATGCTTTACCTTGAGAGAGGAAAGGCTCAGAGGTAGAAACTTCAAAGCAATCCACCGCAGAGTCCCCCTGTACGAGAACACATCATTAAATCATACACTGTGCTGCACAGCATGACATATTGACATAGTGATAGTAAATCAGAGACATAAATAAGTTCACGTCCTGAGGTAAAATATGTATTGCAGTTGACCTTCAAATTACACAGACTGCTGAACTCCTGATTTGTGAATTGACTACACAAAACCTTTCAGACATAAATAATAAATATCTAACCCATTCCTCAAAGTTTTTTGAAATGCCAAAAACGACAGGTGCTATTCTGTAACTCACCGTGCCAGCCAGTACAAGCAGACCAGTGTCATCATCGTACAGAGGGATCACCATCCTGAAGGCAAAGAGACAAGAGACGTTCAATGGATGTTCACAAACAGCACATTGATGTAAAAGCACACATTCTGTTACATTCTAATACTGTATGTCAGAGGGACTGTAGGGCTGAAGTTTTACAAAGGTGCCACTAGATGGAGCAGTGTACCCAATTTTAGGGCAACAAGTGAAATCTTTTTTTTCCCACTGGTCTTTAATTGCAGGTTTGGAAAACAGTTGGCAGTTAAACAAATGCAGAATCAAACTCAGTCACACTTCACTCATTCATTTTCCTTAGTAGCTATCATTTTCACAATACAATCTAAAATGGTTATTATCAAAGACAGTTGCTAAAACCTCTGAGGAATAGGTTTTAAGATGGATACATGGTCGTGGATAAACAGAGTGAAGGCAAACCAAAAAATAGCTTTTTCTTACTACTTAAACTACTCTGAATGTCTTTTATTAATTGATGCATTGTAGTCCAGAAAAGGATAACAATCCCATCATAGTTTCCTTAAGCCAAAGGTGACAGATTCAATGCATTGACAAAGAAACAAAGACAACTCAATGAGAGAATGGTCTGCTTAATAAATAACACAAACGATTTTTTAAATAGCAATATTGTAGCTGACCATTTTTCTGTTGATCAAGCTCTAGATCCAGCATCCCCTTACAAAGCCACGGTCACCTGTCTCCTCTTGGGATTTGAGGTAAGGGGATTGGGGGATAAGGAAACTGAATGAGCTTTAAACTCAATGGGGGGACGCACGACTGGCCGCAGAAAACAATCCAAACAGGAAATAATGGCTTAAACAGAGGCATTCTTGCACAAACACTGACAAGGCTGACAAATCCTCTCCTTCATACGGTAAGTCTCTCAGGGTATCCACAGTCAGCATGCTGTGTTGTTTCGCAGACAGGAAAAAAGGACAGCATGGCGACTGATCGGACCACTCCACATCCCAGACGGGCTCATTGAAGTGGAGAGGAAGTTCCAGTGATTGGCTTATGATGACGACCTTGTGTAATGCTGCTATTCTAGAGAGTGACAGACTTGTGATGTAATGCTCCAAGTATGACAATATAATGACAGACTTCACTTGGGTATCTTAAGCAACTGGCATGGTGACAGGCAATGCTGTTTACTGTGTAGAGGAGTGACAGACAGAGGGAGTGTGTGTCTGTGTGTTAGCAGTGGATTTGAATGGAAACAGAGGAAGATTTTCCAACCAACGTACACGAGTTCAGGGTCACTGTCAGACACTGAAAACCGGTCTGCCACGAGTCTGTGGTTTAATAGCTCACATCCTTTTGTTGGGTTGACAGATGACTCCACACTACAATGAGAAGAATCTCCATATCGTTTTCATTTGAATCTTTAGATTCAAGAAACAACTGAATGGTGTCAAGACTGGGAAAGCAAAAACACGTTTGTTTAACTAACCTATCAAGTGGAAATGGTCTAGAGAAATGTAATGTTACTTTGTTTACTGCATGTGGGCTAAAGGTATGTTTCATTTTTTTTGGGCAAAGTTTCAAAAGACTTTAAATATGAATTGTATTGATCTTACAAAAGGAAGAACAAACATATAGATATCTCTAAAGATGGGTAACTTCACATCTTTAACTTTGAATGCCATGTTATTGTTTTGCTCCAACCGAGATCTTTAGAGAACCATATTTTTCCAGGTGATGGGTTTTAAAGCTTTCTTTACACCATTGTACACGGCTCACCTGTGGAGTAACTACAAGGCTAGCAGCATGCAAAAACTAAAAGTTGCATACAATGATGTTTTACGGTTGCTGGTGAGGGTACCAAGATGGCACAGTGCCAGCCAGCTGTTTGTTAACTTGGGGGTACCTACCTTTCAAGCCCCTTTAAGAAATGTAATGTACAAATTCATGTGTCGCCTACAAGAGTCAGACAATCATGCTATCTCGATTTTAATCAACCCTGTGAAGAGTTCTACTCGGTTCTCTTCCATGATTGGGAGACATTGGCGCAACAGCCTCTACAGACAGTGAGCATACAGTGTATGTGTGACTAGCTGTCATTGGACTGATTTGATGTTTTTTATTCGTTTTTTTTGTTTAACTTTTTTAATCTTATTTATTGTTGTGTATTTTCTCATTTTGTATGTGATATGGTTATATACAAACGCTGATGATATCCTTTTAACATTAGTTGACTCACTAAACTCTATACCTAAGGTGCTAGAGGTTATTAGAGAATTTAGCTTATTTTCAGGATATAAAAGAAATTGGAGTAAAAGTGAAGCCATGCCACTAACTTTCAGACTCACTCTAATCACTTAGGCTCTGCTCCTTTTGTTTGGAAAGCTGATGGATTGAGATACTTGGGCATAAACATCAGATCCCTAATTAACAAGATGTTCGAAATGAATGGTCCAGGCTTACCTAGAACTATTGAAGTATGACTTGAGAAGATGGACTTCTTTACCCCTATCGCTGTGGGGAAGGGTGGATGTGTTAAAAATGAATGTCCTACCAAGATTGACCTATATAATATCCTCAATTCCCCCTCAAATCCCACAATATTGGTTTAAAGAAATAAACACTATATTCTCTCAATTCATATGGAAGGATAAAAAACCACGAATCAACCATAAAGAGTTGTCGATGCCGAGGAGAACAGGTGGACTGGGGGTACCCAATTTATACTTATATTATCTCTCTCATAATGCCAGATTCTCTATAGTATGCGGTTATGGGAGCGACACCGAAAAAAGCTAACTGGGACCGGCTGGAAGGACAAATAATTACAGAAAACAATAAATCATTATCTTTAAATTCATTCTGGTACTCCCCCAAATCCAGTCTGAATAATCCATTAATTACATGTTCTATCAGTGTGGTTAAATCTGTACAAAGGAGGCTAGGCATCCCTTCATGCCCATTATGGAAAAACCCAATATTCACAGCGGGCGGTAAACCATTGAATAATATACATATGCAAGCACTACAACACATTGGGCAAATAGTAAAAAACAATATCATAACTCCGTTCATAGTGTTGATGGAACATTTTCATCTGAATAAATCCCTCTTCTTCTCCTACATGCAATTACAATCAAATATTAAAATGTTAACATCAGAAGGTATAAAGATAGGTTGTCATGAACACCTTGATATTAACCTAAAAAGACTTGCAAACAAGAAAGGAATGATTTCACGTATATATAAACTTCTCCTCACCTCAACCGCCAATACTAATCTGCAGACACAGAAAAGATGGGAGCAGGACTTAGGCATCACCCTTACCCCAGTGGGACACAATCTGGTCGAACTCAACATGAATCTCCAAGTGTGTCGGGTTTAGAGTAATACAGTTAAAAATCCTTCACAGAGCATACATCGCACCCTGTAGACTCAAAAAGGTGGATCAAACACTCTCGGGCCTATGCTGGCATGGTTGTGCGGAAGTGGGTACCCTTTTACATTGTCTTTGGTCCTGTCTGTCCGGCTGTAAAATCTCTATGGGACGTAGTTGGAGATACTCTCGCTGAGATCCTGAACATAGAGATACCCTTAACTCCAGCTACATGCTTGCTGGGATCCCCGCTCAATGGCATACAATCAAAATGTGCAAGTAAACTTATAGCCCTAGCACGCCTTTCAACTAAACGCCTCGTTCTTATGAACTGGAAAGTCAGAAAGCCCAACTGCTTCAATTTAAATAGATGGCTGGAGGACTTCCTAAACATCTTAAGTATGGAAGAAGCTGCTTTCTCCCTGTTATATTTGGTTAAGCCAGACAACAGGCTTTGGGATAAGATAAGGGCTTTTCTGGACTCAAACCATCTCGGCTGCCAACAGTAAATATAGTAATATTAATAAATAAATATAAATAAAGAGAAATAAGCTAAGAAACAGAAAAATAACAGTAATAATAATGAAAGAAGTGAAATTAAATGGGAAATGGATGAATAGGTGAATTAATCAGAAAAGGAAGAGATGTGTATGTGTGTATATGTACATATGTGTGCATATATATATATATATATTTATTTGACTATTTATCTACCTATTAAACAATGAAGTATACCTATATTATGAAGCAAATCATGTATAAATACAACGCCATATGCATACATAAAATGTAACTGAGACTGTAATGTCCCCCTACCCCCCACCTTCATGTTATTGTCCTGTCCTATTTGTGATGTGTCAGCCGTGTCCTTGTCCATATGTTTTTGTCTTTTGAAAATGTTTAATAAAATATAAATGTAAAAAAAAAATGTGTATGTGATATGGACCTTGAGTCTGAAATAAAGATTGAATATCAGTCATTTCTTTTGAAAAGTTTTTCTTCTTCCAAAATGGCTCTCTTACCTGTAAACAGACCATAAGGAAGAAGTGGCTGCCTGGCTAGAATCTCAAATGACCATTACAAACTTAGACAGGATCAGGTTCAATGTGATTATCAGTAATATTAGAGAATGTTTACAAAAAGACATCTCTTTCCATGGCATTTATCCAATGCTAAAGCCGACTTGTTATCAATGGGCCTCTTTTCCTGTTTTTCTCTTTTCTACCTTTATAGTGGGCATTTTTTAAATCTTTGATCTATGACCAAAATTGACCTGTACCCCCTGTTCTCTCTAATACCCGTCTCTCCCCCCGTCTATCCCAGGCCTATGAAGTCAGCGAGGGGTGGCCACGCTTCGTTAGGGCGACTGTGTGTTCCCATGTCGGAGTCAGTCCACAGGGAGTCCCTAAACACCTCCATTCCCACACCCCTCTGTGCCTCCTGTCTCCTTCCCCCCTTCTCTCATTTCCTCTTCAACAACACCACCACCTTTCCCCCCGCAGTCTCTTTGTGCCTCCAATCCAAAATTGGTACTTCTGAATTGCCAATACTTTCTCTCGGGCCTTATCTCTGCTTTTCTCACAGTAAACGTACAACAAGTCAAACAGCCACATAATAGGAGCAGAGCTTTATCACTGATAATGGCCTCTGTTTACTTCGCTTTCACGCTCCAGCTCACTACCAGCCCATTTTCCCACACGAAAAAAAACAGGCACAACGCATGCATGTGCATATTTATACCGGAAAAAAACAAACATACATGTGCTTAAAAGGCAGCTTAGTGATGTATGTGCGCATGCATTAATAAGAGAGGAAAGAACCAGCAGGCTTGTTGCGCAAATCCAAATAATATGGGCTGATTTACAATGAAAAGAAAAACTATTAGAAGAATCATTCATGCTCTTAGAGGAGAAGCTGTAAACAGAAGTGTGTGTGTCGCACCGTATCCTACCTGACACACTAATCCAGACTTAAACCCTTTTCCAGGTTGGGTGTGTGACTAGGAGAGGTTAACCACATGTGTGCTAATGAGTCATCAAATAATTATATAATGTAGAGGTAAAGACATACACAGTGTCAGCTGTTGAAAATGAACAACAGCTAAACCTCCTCCTTAAAGGTTTGACTAAAACAACAGACTATGGCATACTAGTCTCACCCTCTCATGGCTATCGGCACCCACTAATGTCTAAACACCTCTCTAGCTCTTCCAAGTGTCTGCGATGAGCCGCCTGATGCTCCAAAAATCCCCCTGGCTTCAGTCTGTCACTGGCACTCTTCTCCTATCAGATTGTACACAAAACAGAGAGTGGAAAGAACACACCTCCCGCCTCGTCTGCCATCGCCTCACACTGCCCTCTCAGAGAGTCCAAATCGCACATCATAAAATGACCTTCTGCCCATGACAGCAGCCTTCAGCACCAGCAGATATGATGGGTATATTACTCTACTCTAATGTGCATCTGTGTGGGTATGAAAGGGTCTGAGTCAGCCTTGGTATATTATGATTATGAGAACTTGCTGTCGTTTGATAATGTAAGAGATAGAGTAAATCAGAGGAATAACTGACTAATGGAGGGCGAGATGAATGGATATGTGGATGACAGACAAATGCAGAAATGGTGTGTGCCTACGTGCTTAAAGTGGGGATTTAATGTGATTCGGTATCTGCAGCTGGGGTTGTGGAGGAGAGAAACATCAGAGTTGAGAGAGTTCAACTCAGACAAAATGTAGGCACTGCAGTCAATTGTGGAAACACATTCACAACATTCCTCCAGAATAATACTGCATTATAAGAAAAATGCTTTGCATGTGTATGCACGCGGTTACAAAATATGAAAAATATGAAAAAGACACACACATCAACACACCCCATTTGTGAGAGCTCATATGGGCTCGTGCAGATGCACTGATAGCATCAGGCGCACACAGGAGTGTATTATATACTGTATATAGCTGGAGCTAATGAAAGCAGGCTGCAGAGGTATAAGGTTATGGGTTGAGAGGCTATGACCAGATCAGTATCAGTCAAAGAAACCTTTCTCTGCCGTATGAGATCATAGCCTTTGGCTAGGCCAGCCTTGCTGCTAAAAACACACATTAGAGAGCACAATAAGCTCCAGTCGACAGGTAGGAGCTGGCCAGAAAGCAGAGGAAAAGAGTGGAGGCCTTTAGGGAATCTGACACCAAAACAAAGCAGCTGGTTGTCCACTGCTCCATTTTACTTTATTCTTTTAAAGCTCACCCTGGCTCATTTTATTACTCTTCTATGATGGACAGCCATTAGAAGACTATTAACATCCTAACAAGCGATGAAAAGATAAATAAACATTTAGCAGATTAGAGTCTGCGCTAATGTGTTGACTTAACCTTTACTTTTTCTCAACATGGTACGTTTAACATAGTTATTTCTGATAAGCACTGCATGTTAGTGCGTCCAGGAAAACAGATCCCGATTTTTTCAGTGTTTTCTTTTCTTGTGTAGTCTAAAGAATGTCGTATGTTTTACTTTTACAGATTGTTAAGCCCTCTAATCAGGTTCAGATTTGCCCCGATTCCTGTAGAGAATTTGTTAATTTGTTATTTGTTCAGATCAAACCCAGATTCTAACTTGTTGTAACATCAATCTGAAGGTGAGAGGTTTTAATCATAAATCAATTAATCATAAAGTCTTCATGATGAGATCCAACCTCTGCTTGATTTACTGTTCATTTTGTTTTCATTTGATCCTTTTCCTCTGTCATCCACTCCTCCCCCCTTTCTTTATCGCCCCCCCAGTTATGTCATCCCAGTGAGTGGGAGTGAGTGAGTGAGTGCTGAAGCAGTATTGCTGCGGGTGAAGGGTCTGCTGAACTGTGAACTGGAAACGTCCTCTTTATCAGCCCTGCTGCCTCCCGAGAGCACGGGCCTGCAGCTCGTCCAGTCGTCCTGGCAGGCCTCTGCTGTCCCACTGCTGACTTAGTGTTTAGACTCAGAGTACAGCCATTTCAGCCATAACATAATGTTTGGATTAGCACACAGGGTCATGAGGACACTCGGTGGGTCACAGCAAGAAGAGGGGATGCCTTGTTGGGCGCCTTGAATCGCTAATTTTAGAGTTTAAGTGTGAGAGTGCACACGGGTTAACCCAGTCGTCCCCATAAACATTAGGTCAACACACTTTTCCCACACTCAGTTAAAGAGGACAACAGATATAAGCTGATTTTAATATATAACATTTATTATTATTATTATAGATTCGTATATAAGGAAAAATGTTAAGGGATAAGAAAGACACTGTTCAAAAAAGGACAATAGAGACTACCGTCCAGAATCCTGGTGAAATAATTGATTAAAAACTGTGGTTGCAAATCGTGGAGCTATAATTATTCCCCGAGTTTGAACTGTGTCTACCTTTTCAGGTTCTCACAATACATCCTGATGGGGACACACCAAATGTAATGAAAAGTCATCTAAATGTTGTTTAGATGATTCAGTGTGGACTGAAGAGGTCAAGAGCAACACTGCTGCCGTGGCTAAAAGGAATTCACCAATATGAGCATGAGGCCGAATGTTTGAACGTGCTCTTTTTCATACCTTCTCTCAGTTAATGGTAACTGAAATCTTGTTTGCAACCATCTATTTAAGGCTTTACTTTACCTCCCCACATAATCACACAATCAGAGACGGATTAACAATGTGGCAGATCTGTTGTACTATGAAATTAATCAGTACAAATATGCAGTAGGATGAACATTTTGCTGCAACTAAACAACTGGATCTCCCACTTAATAGTAGGACCATAACAAGCACATGCTTTTTTTTTATATTGTCATAATCACTATCTGATGATGGCAGTTCATATGACCAGCATATTATCTATTTATTCTTATTAACCCTTCCCACATCCTGTCTTTGTGTTTAACCGAGACAAAACACAGTTTCTAATCCAGTGATGTTACTCTTGTGTAAGAGACTTAGACACAGCTAATGGTTTTATGCACACTTACGCTGAAGGCCCATGGGTCTTCACATTACCCCGACAATGGAAGGATTGATGCGGAATAATCCACTGGTGATTAAATGGGATTCATATCGGAACAACCCTAGACCTCCAACTACAATCTTCAGGATGGTATATCCTAGGTTGATTTCAAGTGTTCCGCAAATATGTGAAATGAAAAAAAGGAAATCCTTTCCATAGGAGAAATGAGAGTGATAATTTGAGAAGATTATAAACATTTCCTCTGAACAGCAAACAAATGGTTTGGCAATGCTTATTCCTTTCAAACATTGAAGCATAGCAATCCACCAAAGATTACTTACGTGTGCCAAAAGCAAATAAACACTATATGACAGCTGATGAACTTTGTCACCTTTGTAAACTCACAATATCACAACTCCATCAGACCTCTGCACTTGGGCTGTCTGATTGTGTACAAATGTTTCCATTAGCAGCATCACAGCTCCAAAGCCTGCACACCACAAGCTAAACCACAGCGTGTCAGGGAGCGGAAATTAAATCTAAGGCTTCAGCTCACAATGGTTAAATGTTGCAGAGCCTTAAATGTATTGGATTGTCTTCAATGGCACCATATTTGAAAATGAGTCTTGTTTATTTCAGGACTAGGGGAAACAAAAAGAAAAGTAAGTAAATATTGTTTTATTTTAGTAACAGAGCTAAGAATCAGTATATCTTGAAAGAGAGGTTTTTGAAAATACCAGAAAGTGGTCCAACAGGTCATATCACAGTATTTCCAAAATCCTCCAAGACTCCTCCAATTATACGAATACAAAAATATTTCTGTTCACTGCATGATAAAAAAAGAAGTCGGCTGACTGTATTGCGAACCCGACTAACACACACACAAATATACACTTTATTTTGCCTTTTTTGTGTAGATAGGCCAACATACATAGATATAAGATGTTATTTTCCAGATGTTCTTTGAGGATAGTCTTCCAGAAAGGTGTTATTTAAAATGAAAGTAATGATCCTTAGCTCTGTGTCTCAATTGCAATGACAATAGATAAGACCCACACAATGGGGATAATGCAGGTTCTCTTTAAAGCCAAAACACAGCTGTGGTTGTTGTGGCATTGAATGCAGCTTCTAAGTCACGATGAGTTCAAGGATCCTCAGCAGGTGTTAAAGTCAAGCTGCACAGTCACCATGCTGAGCAGTGAAATGTACTTAATCGCAACATACTTTCTCCACTGTGCTGTGTTTTGTTGCCAGTGTGTGGGTGTGTGTGTTTAATAAATGTTCTTGTTCTGCCTGCCTAGCTACCTTCAGTAGCCAGTTCATTAGAAGGGAATTAGAGTTGACGCGCTGCGTTCCTGAGAGGGAAAGAAAAGCCAAGATTGTTGGTGAAGGGGCCAGCTGTGGCCCCTCTGAGCAGCAGTGACGAGGCTCTCAGATAGGCTGCCAAGCTGCTGCTCTCCCCTCTCCTCGCTTCAGCGGCTCATCTGGCCCCTGACAACACACACACACACAGGACATGTCGCGGCACACATACATGCATGCTCAGGATTTAATTAAACTAACTGAGTCCTGTGTCAACAGGTCTGCAGCGACCCCTCTGACACCCCCTACACAACCAACTCCACGACCACATGCAAAGTTGCCAAACATTAAAAAATGCAGCAGCATCAGCGCTCATTTCCCTTTTGTCCTTAAGAAACAGAATATTATCATTCCAGCTTGTCTGTACACTTCTCTCTAAACACCAACACAAGCAGCCCTGTACATCTCTCAGTTAATCCCTCTTTGTGCGGTGAGCCCGCAACAAGACAGTCCTTCTGCGTCAGCCACATATCAGATCTTTGCAACAAAACATTGTGTAGAAAAACAACCCCTCACGACATAGTAAGACACTTAAAGACAGCTCAAGAGAACTTTGAAGTCTGACCACATGATGGTCAGCGCGTCTGTTTTGGATAATATTGTCACGAAAAATAAAAAAGCCCAATCTTTATTGTTACACGTGGACACAACAAGAGGGAGAAGAGCAGGGCTTTAAAACATAATTATGCCGATCGAGATCAATGAAAGACACTAGAGGCTCATCCTCAAAATAACACACACACACACACACACACACACACACACACACACACACACACACACACACACACACACACACACACACACACACACACACACACACACACACACACACACACACACACACACACACACACACACACACACACACACACACACACACACACACACACACACACACACACACACACACACACACACACACACACACACACACACACACACACACACACACACACACACACACACACACACACACACACACACACACACACACACACAGGCTATAAGTGCGTAGTAAACGGGACCAGACTGGCTGAGCTATAAAGCAGTCAGGTCGCTGGTCATAAAGTATTGAGAGACTTCAGAGCTCCTCTGTGGGCTGGAGGACTGATGGGTAGACAGGGTGGGGGTGGGCATGAGCATGTCACAGTATACAGACTGAAGGGGAGTTGGGGTGTAAAATGTGTGATACAAATATTTTAAATGCACATGATAAGAGGAAGACATATTTGAAATTGCTGACAGGAATAAGTGGCATGTGTACTGTATAATGTCATGTGTCTAAGTTTGTGTTTACACCTGTTATATATGAGTTTCTGAAGGGCTCGTTGACGGCTGCAGAGCCCAGGAAGAGATGCGTTCCGCGTTAACCCTGGGGTCCAGCATCAAGGGCCCGGGATAGATGACCATTAAATGACCTGTCGGCGGGGGCCTGGGAACCGATCAGAAGCCAGGACTGACTCAGAGCAGAGCGGAGAGAGGAAACGTTAGCGCAGACGACCGAAAGAAGAGAGGTGAGGGTCACGACCGCGACGACCCCCTCTGCTGTTAGGTCACCGAAGGAAAGGCCGGTTCCCGTCACAGTTGCTTTTTGAATGATAAACGCAGACAGAGGTACACATGTTTCACAGGAAGGGAGAGAGGAGCGACCGGTTTTGAACTCTCCACTAGTTGATGGATTATCCACCAATAACAGTACTTCACAGATGTACTTTGTTCATGTACATCTCTGCCAATGAGGGGCAATATATTGTGTAAAAAAAATACAATGAAACAAGGCCTGGAAGTCTGGAGGCTTTTCTAGGTCGACAGCTCACAAATCGCCTGGAGAAATATGCAGCATACAGTCGCCAAAAACATCCCCCTCTTTGGGTGACTTTCACCACAAGTACAAACCTATTTTAGTTTCAGAGTTAAAATAGAAGGGAAAATCATGTCTAAATTCCGATCATGTATCTCCCTTCATTAGCAAATATTCTCTTCAGGTTAAGCGTTTCATTAGCACTCAGTCTTTCACATGTAAGTCTATACTCGTGGCCAATGACAAATGAATAAAACACTATTTATGGGATGATAGTTATTAGCAGATATATTGCTTATTGGACCTAAATTGCACAAAATCGTTATCAATTTTTGACCGTAAAAAATATCTCCGTAATAATCGTGTTGAATTTAGTGTATATCCAAATCATTTAAATGTCAGGCTCAAAATCAGCCGTAGATACAATGCAGTGGACAGTAAGGATTCTGCATGCCAGAGGAATAGCTTAAAAGTAATGAACACAAGTTCAGATTTGACTTGGCTCCATTCAGTCAGTTATTCCACACCGCTGCATTGATTTGTTTTGGGGAATTTGGAGATGATGTCAGTCTGAGGTGAGCTCTAGTCTATTTTCCTACTGTGAGAAAGCCACAAGTGCAAAGTGAAGCCAATCTGCCAGGCACACATTGAACCACTCAATAAAGTCTACTTTTAAAACACAATCTACCAATAGCAGAATGACTTACTGCCCTGTTTAAATCATCGGTACTAAACCCTGATCGCTCTCGAACGGACACTCGACTTCTGAAAAGCAACAACAAAGACCTACCATTTGCCGTAACCGATAACTGAACTGAGGTGTCACGTGATCTTCTCATTTCTTGATAAAAAAAAAAAAAAAGTGCTCACATTTTCCACCAAGGCTTCCTCTTTTGATGGTAGATCTTGAATTTGTACCAAAGCTAACATTTAACGATCCAAACTATTTTCAGACTGTGTGTGTGTGTGTGTGTGTGTGTGTGTGTGTGTGTGTGTGTGTGTGTGTGTGTGTGTGTGTGTGTGTGTGTGTGTGTGTGTGTGTGTGTGTGTGTGTGTGTGTGTGTGTGTGTGTGTGTGTGTGTGTGTGTGGAACTATAAAACCCAGTAATTTACGGACACAAAACATGACTGTTTAATATATGTTTTCACTTCAAGCATGAGTGTGTGTGTGCGAATGAGTGAGAGGGTTCACTCGGGAGAGAGGGGACGAAAAATAAAGAGAGAAATATAAACCCTAAAACAACTTCTTCAGAGCTTGTTTTTTCCATTCCTGCCCGACTAGAGCTACAAAAACATTCTTGAGGCGTTCAACAGAGCGCCTTTCATCGATCCTCATTCCTGCATGTTTTGACTCTGTGTCGTCTTCCAGTTCTGCTTCGTCAGAGTTTATCAGTGTTCCATCCTTTAGGTCTCTGTCTCTGGAGCCATCATCTCTCTGTGACACACACACACACCTTGTCGGCTGCGACTTTGTGTCCATACTTGCTCTCTCTGGTCCATCTTAAATGCCGATGTATCCCTCTTTCCCCCTCCATTGTGCACTTTCTTATCTCAAAGGAGAAATGTACTCCGGCTTGATGAATATCTTCAAAAAGACAACATTTAAAAAAACGAAAAAGGATTGTGATCTTTAAAATAAATCACACAACAGGCTTGGTATGACTTTCAGGAATGATAAAGTCATTCGGTTCAAGTCGAGACATGAAAATCAAGTTTTAGCATTTTACCTATTGTTTACTTTTCCAAAACAATATCACTTTCCCACATCATGGTGTGGTGTAGGTCTAACGATCTTAAAGTTATATCTTCAGACTACCTATGGCTCCAAGCCTTGGCCTCACCTTTCCCCCTTTGTCCCGGGAAAACAGCCTATGCAGTGTTTTACTGTCAAACACACTCACACTAAATCATCTGCTTTAATGACCGAAGTGAGGATTTGTAAAGTGAAAAACAATAAAAGCCTCACAGAAGAGAGCAGATTTACTGTAGCAGAGGAGGGGAAAGACTTCGGGATGGAGACAATAAAGAAAGAGAGAGAAAGCGAGCGAGACGAAGAGTAGTACGAGATAAGATCACAATCAGATATGTGTAGTAAATCACAACAGCTAAGTGTCCTCATACGTGTGTGTAAGTGTCCTTAAAAGAATGCTTTGAGCGCTATCATGCTACATCTTGGAGACGTATTGGACAGAAAAGAAGTAAGACTTGTTACAGAGGACATTGTAGCCTTGACTTTATAGTCTTAATGAGCTGCAACTGGGAGACGTGATCTTCACTCATTACAGACCCTTCTCTCCAGCACCTCCCTCCCTCACTTTTCACCATCTATGTCTGTACTTTGGTCTGCAGAGAAACCACGCTTTGGGACCACCCATACAGAGTAACCATCGCTAATGGACAGTTTAGTATTCCAGTCAAACAACGGCAACAAACCTCAAACATGTATAAACTTTACATAGTAAATTAAGGGCGTTATGGTCAATAATAAAACAGAAAACTATGCATTTGACCCGTAGTGAGGAACACATACACTTCTGGTGTCGTCTACGTAGCCACCATCTCTATAAAATAAGCAGTGCTGACCAAACGTTTACAAGCCCACATCCAACCTCGGCATGATGGGGCCACTTTGAGCAAATTGTTAACACAGCAGATGTGTTTCTCTCTGGAAGATTAAGCCTGACGGTCACGAGGTAAATAAACAAAATAAAACAAAAATATTTAAAATAACAGTCACACTGTTTTGTTCGACAGTCTTTTCTGCTTGATTCATTAAATCAACTTCTATTTGACCTCTCTTCGATGTCAAGGCCTACACATCCATCTTTTCAAGCTATCAACACTGTGTGTGTCACAGCTGAAGGAGGCTCCTTATCTGTGTGCATTGTGCGCCCTGTGTGTTTGTATTTACTTAACCTCCTTTATTTAACTAGGCAGGTCAGAGCCAAATGACTCAATAATCGTCAGGTAGAACCCAAAAGGGCTTTAAAAAGAGGCAGAATCTGAAAGAATAATTCCTAAATGAACAGTAGAAGAAAATACATAAACCACACTCCATAATGTTTGCTTGATAAGCAGTGGGATTACAAAAGAATCTATGCTCTAAGACAATAGGAAAGGAAATAATTACAACTTTAATTGTACATTTGCATATAACTGAAGGGGGCTTCGTGAGCTGAAATAACAGTTTTCTTTAGACTTTTTTTGTGCATGATTACAGCATTGTGCCGAGAAGCCACCACAGGATGGCATTTTCCTAACACATCATGTGACTGACCAACCTTTCTGTCTGCCAGTGGGCTGGCAGAATAGGATCTGACTGAATGTGAGTCAGATGGGTGGGAAAATGTATTTTCCTCAGTTGTATTATCAAGCACTAGAAACAATGAAATATATAACATTTACATTTAAGAGAGGAGGCCATATCTGCACTCAAAGTACAACTGAATTACATGACAAAGTAATTAGAAACATTTTGGCAAGGAATATGCATATGATGAGAAAAAAAGTCAACTAAAATGTGCACATCAATGCGTGTACACTTCACATATTACACGCAGTCTTCACAGACACAGGCCGTGACCTTTTTTTTACGACAATATGTAATTTACCCGTTACAAGCTGTGCATGACCTGACGTGACCTGTGCTGCATAGTTGCTCTCATTCCTCTGATAGAGTTTCTGTCATAGTAATAATACAGCAGTACTGCCATAGTGAACATACTGTAGCTGCAGTCTTTGCACCAGCATTAAACCACAGGCATGCTGCTGTCACTCAATACCTGACATACCAGAGAGCAGGGTGCAAATGACATGGAGAGGTAAGAAGGAGCAAATAAAGGAAGGGGGAGGAGGGATAAAGCAGAGAGGGCTAGTTTATACTTCTGTGGATTTGTTATTATGCAACCAGTTATAAGGTAAACACTCAAAACAATCCTCCTCATTATGGTCTCACACTCACATTTGCAGATTAGAGTTTCCTTTCCAAGCACGCAGACACATTTTAGTGTCTTTGTTTGAAAACGGGGAAGAGAAACAAAACTGAAGGAATAAACAAGAAATAAAGAACACATTCAAACCAATAATTGACAATCATGGGAAAAAGGCACTTCTGGTCAACCCCCCCTCAGTAACCGGGGGATGGGAAGTCACCCCACACACTCCTTTAAGCCCCCTCTTCCCATTGGATCTCATCCCTTTTACTCTGCACTCTCTCTTCTTCTATCACTCTTATCAGAGCCCAAGCGATAAGCAGAAATCCTTCTCTTTTACCTCAAGAGAGAACTGACAACCAGCAGTAAGCTGCTCTTTCCACAAAGTCAAGACGCCACAGCGGAAACAGCACCCACATGTGTTAAAAGACTTGGAAGGCTAAATGTCAAATCACACAGTGACTAAGGGAAACATGTTTTCAATTGGCTCGATAATGTAAGTAAACCCAGGATTGTTTTGATGATGTATTCTACATTCAGTCAACAATAAAATGTGCACTAATGGCTTGTCCAGCTCCCAGGCATGCACGGCCCAGCTGTGCTATCTGTCTCTGTCTCTCTGCTTAATGAGAAGTGCCAGCGTGCGCAGAGTCAACAGACTAGTAAACCTCAAAGTGAACTATGGTCTGACCTCTCTCTCTTGGTGTGCTCGCTGTCTCACCCTCCTCTGGGTGAAACAAACAGCTCCTGCTTATTTTTATATTTGCTGTTGTAATTTAATGTCTTCTGTTTGCT
The DNA here is from genome assembly GCF_949606895.1 of Notothenia rossii. NCBI lineage: Eukaryota > Metazoa > Chordata > Actinopteri > Perciformes > Nototheniidae > Notothenia > Notothenia rossii. Next base: position 16,528,623 of record NC_136906.1, read on the forward strand.
ATCGCAGTAAAGGGTTTTTTACTGCATGTACAGCACTTTGGCTCAGCCAAAAATCGCTTTTAAAATGAGCTATATAAATAAAACTTGATTTGATTTGATTTGCTTTCATTAAGAGTTTGGTGTACAGATTATTGGAGTCCCTGTGTTGAGGTTGGTCCTTTTTATTTTGTTCACTGACTTAAATAGCTCACATTAGGCTCTCATCTTGATCCAATGAGGCCACAATGCCACGAGGAAATTACAAAAAAAGCCACAAATCATGATAATAATAAAAAGCACAAAAACAAAACAATAAACAAAGCGACAAACAGGAGCCAGACATTTATTTTCCTATTATGACATCCTTTCTGTGTTTCCCAAAGCAAAGTTTGTTAACACAGCTTGTCTAACACGCCCTCTGACTGATAAATGGTGAGAAAGGGCAACATTATATTTTGGGTGAACACCCCTCTGCCCTCCTCACCTTAAAACTGAAGCTTACAGCAGGACACATATCCCCCCCATGAGCCTCTTGGGGTCCAATTAAACAAAGTTTAACCACAGCACGTAAACAAGATAATAAAATGTGGTATACGAAAGGTTCCTCTACAGAAGACAGCTTTATGGGGAACAGATTTACTTATACTGAGTAAAGCTGGCAAGAGAGGACAGGTGGGAAGAGTCAACAATTCACTTTTATCTGATCCAGTGCATTTGATTAGAGCATTATGTGTTTGTTCTCACACAAACAGTGACAACTTCTGCTTTGAGTACACTCATTACTCCCCTCTCTATTGACCATATTCCTCCGTCACGTCCAGGTTCCCATAGCAGCGGCCAATTAACTACGGATATTCCTGTTTCTCCTCTCCCTTCCCGGGCTGCTCCTCCTTTGCGGGGCACTCCTTCCCACGGACATTTTTCCTACCTACCGAGTTCTGAGGATCTGTGGGAAGAAAGGCAGCCGGGCTTCGTGAGGAGGGCCCGGTCGTGTCTCACAGCAGCCCACACACACTGCCGTCAGAGTGCATTTACGTGTGACGGGAAAGACATGTTGTTGAGAGCAGAGGGGGATGGCATGCATCTGCACAACACACACATCAACACAAACGCCAATACATATGCAGATATACTAAACACTAACAAAGAACACACTCTCACTCCCATCTCGGCCTCTAACACGGAGAGAGGCTGGGAGAATAATGAGCTGGGGCTCCATTAGAAAATAACCCCAATCATTCCCAGGCAGTCTTAAAGGGAAAACAAGTCATGATTCCCAAAATCACTCCTTCCGTCTTTGTGCTCACTGAATATCACAAAACACGACTAACGCTCAAAATTCCTGTAACAAATATGTCAAAGGAACGGCCTGCTGCAAAATTAAAATGAAATCATGATCCACTAACCGAAAGTTCATAAGACCACTAAATATAAAGCTTTTTCGCCCACAAGCTTTCAGCTTAGCCTTGATCTTTCAAAATTTGGTTAAAGTTTCCAGAAAAAGCCAAAGATTTCACATTTTCTTCTCAATTGGGCTCAAGCAGTTATTATTTTTCATCCCACAGCAGAAACGTGTCTTCTTCCAGAACTATTTACAACATCATAACAACTATTTTAGCTAAAAACTTCAAAATGGGTTGCACATGCAGAGATTTGGTGAGACTTCATTCTGGTTTCTATAAAAAGATCCTCCCACTTAATTTCTCATTATACAGCATGTTTGTTGTTTCAACTGACAATACTGGGAGTAAATGAATGAGTGAAATGTCATTTTGTGGTGAACTATTTTCCGAAGCTTGCTCTCACTTGTTCTCACTGAATCTTTTCCTATCTCCTCCAGCAGGGACACTTTACTTGTTTGTTTCCTAAAGTAACACAACCCACAGGTATGTTGTGAACAACAAAACGAGAACACCTCAAACCAAGACACACGCATGATTTTGAAACCTTGTCATAAACATATTGTGGTGATAGGTCACAGGGTCACGGACAACCCTTAAGAGCAAGTTTCCTTCACTGTATCTGCAATGCACATTATAAAGAACATAGATTAAATACATAACAAAGGCACAACAATTAATGTAGAAAAAAAAGCTATTTTTTAACATCTAAATCAAACCTATCCTAAGTTTGAAGCAAGAACAATTGCCGTAGTGAAGTAAAAAGCCTCTTCTCCGATAAAAAAAACCACAAGAAAATACGTTCAGTGTGTTCATAGTCACTTTAGCTAACTTTCTGTTAAGCTATCCCTGTGTGGACTGCAAGCTAAACCAATCCATTTATTATTTTCTCAGTTGCAAACATAAAAGTAATTATCTCTGCGTGGAGTTTAAATATCAACTGTTCTAAAAAAAAAATCATTATCATTTGACACTACACTGCATATTTCTCTCATTATATGCCAGGTTAAATTTACTGCAATGCATACAAGACCCATAAACGTAAGCAAAGCTGACCTTGAAACAAAGTCAAGCCACAGAATAGAAGTGACCATAAATCATGGAGGCAACAAAATGACCAGAGAAGTTATAAAGCAAATGTGAAAGAAAGTGAAGCAGCCAAAAACAAAAAAGGGACTAGGGCCTAACTAGGGATTAGGGAAAGAGAAAGTGATGACAGTCTGCTGGATATACTTAAGTATGACTTTGTGCACACATATAACCAATTTCCGCAGTAGTGAATGCAATAAAATCAGAAAGAACAAGCGGAAATGTGTAAACAAGTTAAGTGGTGTAGTGTGGAAAAGGTATTTGGACAGAAGAGGAGGAAGAAAAAACAGAATGGTGTGTGTGTGTGTGTGTGTATGCCCCTAGCTTTAAACCGTTAGCAGGATGCGGTTGGCTCGGCAGCAAACCAGCGTTTTACTGGTTCCCCTGGGCAGCGTTATGGAGCGGGCTGTGTGTCGCCTCGCCATCTTTACAGAGCAACGGTGATTAGAGGCCCGACGTGCAGTAATGCTGTTGTAGCCACCAGACTGTGATTTACATGACTGACCGAGCAACTGCCCCGTTATGTAACAATATGTGGAACAGACACACACACTTTCCTATTCTGCTTATTTAACTGCAGAGAACAGAGTGGCAGGACTTCAAGCTTGAGGAGTACGGGTGTAACAACGCACAGTGTTTTATTTTTGATAGTAGAATAAATTGGGGAGCGGAGAAGGCTTTCTAATAATATAATTACAAAAACATATATAAAACAGTTTGAAATATGAAGTTTTGAAATGAATCAATCTATGTCTCATAAAAGAAAGCATTCCTTATGATATACAGAAAAGGTTAAATACAATAATCTTTGCTTTATAACAAAATACCAAGTCATCTCATGGAATCAATTAATATCATTTTAAATTAAAATTTTCTTCAATTTTGTTTACCCTTAAGCGAACAGTTTCTTCATTAGGCCCACATTGCAACACTGTTTTTTTACATTGGTATTCTATTTATTTGTTCTAATGGGACAGCTAGTTGTGGCTACAATCAGATCATGCTGACTTGGAATCAGAGGTTTTTCTTGAGCAGCTTGGCTGTAAAGCTGAAGAAGCAAACCACTTCTGCAAAACAAATAACAGGCAGTCTCTAGTATGAAGGTGAGTCGTCGACTACGTGAGCTCTGGAGACGCCGGTCCTCCTCACCATTCAACACATATAAGCTGGATGACTAAGATAAATAACTCACCCACAGTGTTACCTGGATAACATCAGCTCTGGTGTTGTCATTTGGATACAGAGGTTTATGTTTATGAGGGGGGAAACCGAGATACAGAGCAAGAGGATTGATTTTGTGAGCCTGTGTGATTGAGTATAACGGGGTAAGATTGATTTCCTTCTTCATTTCTCTCGCACACGTAAAACTCAGTTTCACCACGACTGAGGAGCCACATCTGGACCCTGTGGGACGTGCGTGAAATCATTTCTCTATTCCTGCAATTTACTATAATGCCTTGCAGATGGCACAGTGAATGTGTGTGTGTTGCATGTAACAACCTTACAGTAGGAGCAGAAGGAGAAAAGCACGAGACTTTGTGGAGACAAGCTATCAGAAAGTAAATAGTACAAAATACATGTGGCTCAACAAGTGGAACTAAAGTGTTGATTGTCCAGAGGATACTGAGGGGGAGGGTTGTTTAAGGAGACGCGGGGATGGCCTCTGGGCTAATTTGTTGAATATTTTCTTGGATCTGTATGCTTTCCGCAAGAGTCACTTGAGTGACACCACCACACAGATACATTTGTCCTGCTTTAATTGTGTTATACAGTTTCTTGTCAACATTTGGAGAGAACAGACGTTCTGCATGAACATGTAGGTCAAACATATACAAATATTTAAGCACTGTACACTAGAGGTTTCAAGTTTCCAGTTAATTCTGTGACATGTGGCTAAAAGTACACATCCGAGGTGACATGGTCCCTGAGAGCTATCACCTTACTGCACCTTGTTGGGACTGGCTGACATTGAAATAGTCTGCCAGCTGCCGACGGGTAGTTTGTCACTGGCATTGGGAAGTATTCAATAGCTTTCTCAGCTTTCTCAGATGGCTCAGTGAATGAAGCGACCATGAGGCAATGGACAGTCCCACTGTAAGGGATAAAGGGTGTGAATAGATACAATTCCTCCATACATTTTAAGATCTCAGCTTTTTTTTTTACATCATAATACTCAACCATAATACTTTATTGTAGTTTAAAGAGATATTTAGTTTGATTTGGTATGGTCCCAACATTTGCCCTATGGCTTTAAGCATTATGTTCAAGCCAACTTGCTTATTTTTCAGTTGAGCTGATTAAAATGCATGTTTAAAAGATAATTTAATTGAATTTAATTAGGAAGTAATCATTCAAATTAAACGTAACTTAAGTGTTTGAAGCGTACATAATGAAACCAGTAATGTCTCTCGCTTAAAACAGGTCGTTCAAGTAGGCATTAAGTTATAGCGAACTGAAAGGCATTCCTCTCCTTAACCCTCAGCCAAACTGCAAGGTGAGGAGCTGCTCTCTGTGCAGCCCTGCGCTCTGCTGCTGTGCGCCTAGCCCCTCCCACCTCTCCGCGTAAACTCTCCTATGTGCTCACCAATAAAGCGCTTTTGTCCATGGGAGGCAGCACTTGAGCATTCCTTGACGTGGATGTCGGTGTATCTCTCCAAGGATTTGATGAAGATCGTTCGCTACAAGTGTAAAACATTCACAGAAACTTTTTGTGAGAGCGCGCACACGGAAAACTACAAGGTCTTGGAGTTATATCGGTGAACTGCTCCATTTGGATAAACACACGAGCGCGACTGCGCTCACAACTTTACTTCTTCGAAGTTAAGGGTAAGAGTTTCCCGTTATGAATGATAAAATAAACATAACAATGCCATACTTTGTGGATCTAACCCTTATAACAGGATCAAGACGTGCGTAAATACGCGTAAAAAGTGTTATGCAGTTGGGTTGAATATGCTTCTAAAAACAGATAGATTAACTGCACATATAACCTGATTCGTTTTCAGTGAGACATTCATTTTCAGGTTTATGTTCCCTTATAAACACAAGCCACCACCCATCGGTGTTCATTTAAGTTGTATTTGTGTTTCCAATGCGACAACTCCCTTTAGGGAAACCCTCAGTGTTTTAGTGCAGTTCAACAATAACTTGGTAGTATTTTAAAAACAGTTTTAGCTTACAGCGTGGAATTGTTAAAATACTACGTTTTCTTCTCAATGCATGCAGCTACCTTTTTAAAATGCAAAAGAAAAAACACTTTTATTAAAGAATGTAGTTCTTTGTTGTAAGGAGTTTTAAATCCACATGATCGCTCCGGTGAGCCGGTGAAAAGTAAACGGGATTTTACGCAAGTCTGTCGCCATGCACCAATTCTTCAGATCGGCCAATATTGACAATAAAACAGTATTGGAGTAAAGCGTAAAACTTGAGCGTGTGCGCGGAGTTACAGCAGCATTCAGGGCGGTAATGAGGCGGGCTGGTGTGGGACCGCAGGACGCCGTGCAGCATGCAGGGGCCGAGCCGAGAGTCTAGACCGCACCGAGCACAGTTCACCGCAGAGGGGAAGCTGTTTTTGGACCCACACAGGGGGGAACGTCCCATAACAGGGACCTCAACATGACACTATCGCTGCAATGGTTTTGAGGTGTCAGATAATGCAAAGTCAACACATATTTTAGCATGAGGCTGCACCTGGAAACAAGTGGAGGTTGGCAATATCCAGGGTGCCAGTAGTTATCTTCTAGGCGTTTTTTCCCTATTTCTGGTAGATACATTATTTCACTGTAGACTTTATGCACACACTCTCAAAGTCTTGCAAAGCAACGCCATGCCTGACTTTGTTAAGGCTTTGAAACAAAAACAAATCTTTAGGAATTCATGAAGCAAATAAATCTGCAACACCATATGATGGATTGATTGTCTACTCAAATATCTTAGCTCTGTCATAGTTATTGGCCAAGTTTCAGTCACAACCATGATTGATTCCACCACGCTATATTATTAATAATGTCAATCAAGAGCTACTGTTATAAATGGGTTAAGCATTTTTATAATACATAGTCTACTCTGATTGAAGTGTTAAAAAGTCCAAGAGCTGGATTTAATCAATCATTAGGTGTTTTAGCTGAAGGTGCTGCAATGGACAGATGACAATACATTGGCTCAGATGAAAAGATATGTACAAGTGGAAATCAGAGAAACATCACCTTCCTTCAGTGTGCACAGAGCAGAGCAATGATAAGGTCAAATTCCTGAAAGATTAAATCCCTTATCGACCAAGCCACAAATAAACTAACATCCAATAGGACTTACATGACTTAACGTGTACAGCCCAATCACTGAATTACAAGTTAAACAGCAAGTCTCATCTCATCTCATTTGACCAAATATAATGCCAATAAATTAAACTTTTTCTGAGAGGGTATTAAAGAAGAAGCTTCATTTTGTCCCAAATAAGTTCTTTAACTTTGTTTGAACTTTAAAAAAAAACTTGCCAGCATTTTGACTCAGTTGGTGGGCCGATGACCACAAAAAAAATGAACAAACCAGTCCTTGTTTAAGATTAATCCCATTGTGTTAACATTGAAATAAGCGAGATGTAATGATTCCCTATTAACTGAAAGACCCAAACCAACAGAAGCCACAAAACTCAACTGTGAATCAAAATATACCCGGGTAAAATACTCCACACATGCCTTTCGTCTAAGATGCTTAATTTATATAAGAACAATCTTCTGACCACGATCCCTCAAGCTTTCATTCAGATTACCATCTTTTACAAAGCCCCCACAAAAGAGGCATGCAAAATCGCCTAATCCTTCCTGGGGGCTAAACAGGCGGCGTAAACTACTCCAATGGCCCCGCTATTAACCCCTACCCCGGTGTACGGCTTGTTTCCTCGCCATGTGTTTCCTCACAGGCTGTCATTATGCTGTAGGAGAAGCTACTGTGTCATTGACAGTATATAATGGTTGTAATTGGTTTATATTAGGCTACCAGACACAGCAGCACAGCCACAGGAGACCAATTATCCCTCACTAATGTGGAGAACTTTCAGGCTGCTACGATGCACAGATTGTAACACTTAGAAAACAAGAGAGTGATTGTGCCAGTGTAGTTTCTTCCTGATGTTGCTGCTGCTGCTGCTTTCTGTTCTCCACACAGCAGACTGTTGTGTTTGCACAGACGCTTGTTGACACTGACATGCGCTGCGCTGCGAAAGGACAAACAGAAAGAAGTATGATGTAGGTCTCTGTGGGGGCAGATACATACATGGTGTAAAGTTCTTCTCCTGACCTGTGATGTGAACCCACACCTTGTCATAACAACTATTCATAACGTTTTGGGATACATGTGCAATTGTGTATGCTGGTGTGAGCATTGAGAGAGACACATAAGCACACTGGGTGGATTATCTGCCCCAAGGGACTTTTCTTGCACTCTCATTGTGGTTTGTGGATAGGAAGCACGACTAAGGAAAAGGAGTTCTTTGTCATAACACCTCAAATGTAGGCAATTCAAAGTCAGCTCGCTATCACATCAGTGTGACAGTGATTTCGAAACCACACTTTCCATCCGGGATCTGGAAACCAACATTGTGTCAGCCTGAACTGTCATCCTTTTATTTTTACAAAATCAAGACTTCCATTTCATTATCTGTACCAAAGAGCTCGAGTGAAAAGAGCACTGATGTCAAAATCTTCTGCTGAAGGTGATTGACAGTTTTCTTCTTTCATTTGTTGTGTTAAGACATGTCTAAACACATCTGCTTCACATATTTCATGCACTTGTGCTTCCTGTAAATGTACTTATTAACACAACTCAGCACAGTTTCTTTTTGAAAGTATAGAGTTGCAGCTAAACAAATGTGGGCATTTTGTGAGCAGAGGATTTTCACATTGTGCCTCGTTCCGCCATAGCTCCGTTTTACGCCAATTAGAGGCAGTGCCTGAAGCATCTTACCCTCAGAGGGATTAGAGGGTTAAAAGTCAGGTGCTGAGGCGAGGAGGCCTTGCAAAGGGAGGAGAGGAGGTGGAGGTAGCAGAGGACAAGAGTGGGGCACTCACACAGCAGGGAGAGAGAGCGGAGTCGACAGGGCAGAAAGTTGGAATAAGTGTGCGAATACGTGTGTTTGTTTTCCACAAGGCCACGTGAAAGGAAGGGCTTCTCACAATTAGCAAGACGTATGTGTGAGTGCGAGACAATTCAACATGTAGAAATTCTTCCTCCTTCAAAATGAAAGGCTGCAGCGTGCCCCTCGTCAGGTGCTGCACAGCAGGGGGGGGCGTTCCCTGGTTGACAACCAAGAGCCTCTCTCTCAACGAAGCGTCTTAAATAAAAACCCTTGGCTTCAAGGGCTTCAGCCTCACACATCAATGCTGACCCAGCGGTATGCTGAGGCGAACCCCAGCCTGTACGCCTGCCAAGCTAAATTGAAGAAGAGCTTGCCGATGCGGCCAAATGATGCGTTCAGAAGAACCACTTCAAAACCTTGCATAAATATACACACACATGCGAAGGGATCTGAGGGCTTTGGAGTGCCCCAGCTTGAGAGCAAACCCCAAATAACTGCTGTCCTCCGTGTCCACAGACATACACATGCTCAGAGTTGTACGGTTTTACTAGTTTGTTTATCTTAAAGCATATGAATAAAAAGAAGCTTAACATTAAATACGGCTTTTCTTGAACTTTCTCATGTTGGTTGTAAAATCTGAAGAAAGCCAAAATATTCCCCGAATTCCTAAACCAACTCCAGGGAAGTATTGAGGGAGTGAGATACGAATGGAAAATGAGAGAGAGAGGATGAGAGGGAGGATGCTCATCCCAGAAATTCACCACAAATTGCTGCATTTCAGTAGGCTTGTAAAAAGAGAGAGAAACAGCTCTTAATCTAAGGTTGTAATTACCTCTGGCCAGCACTGCAATTAGGAAATGAGCCTTGAACCAGATATTCTGCTGGGCAAGAGCAAAGCAAGGGCACACACAACACACACACACACACACACACACACACACACACACACACACACACACACACACACACACACACACACACACACACACACACACACACACACACACACACACACACACACACACACACACACACACACACACACACACACACACACACACACACACACACACACACACACACACACACACACACACACACACACACACACACACACACACACACACACACACACACACACACACACACACACACACAGTTTGCCTAAAACCTGAAGTGGGAAAGATAGATCTCGCGTTGAGAAGAAGGTCAAATATTTAACCGCTGAAACGAATGTTAATGTTTTACTGAATATGGATTGAATGACAGAGTACATTTGCTCGGTTATGAGGTGTGTGTATCTGTGGGTTAGTGTGTTCCACCCATTGTCCACGACCTTGTTTGTCAAAAAAAGTGGTCACGTTCACACACCTTTTCATATGATCACGTTGTACATACAAGCCCATACGCACGTACGGGCAGAGCCGCTCTCTAACATGACATCAGTCGTCGTGTTCTGTGCTCCCCTTTTGCTTCATGTCTATTTCCGTTTCTGCCAGGGACACAAATAATGTTGTTATCTGCTGCTGTCAGCGCCGTAAGAGAGCTGGAGGCGACTTAAGAGAGGAAATCAGCACGTATACCTGCCTGCATGTTTATATCTGAATGCCATCGTCTAACAGCCCCGAATCTTAATCACTCAACGCTGCAATCAACGGCCGAGCAGTCGGGACACAACTTGTCACAGCTTGTCGCCCGTTTATATATTCAACATAAATATCAAAACAGGCATCCCACCTACAGCAAACAACAAGCTTCTTTGTGTTTATCCCAGCCGCCCTCTGCAGGTTGGCTTTGGGCTATAATTTAGACAAATTGCTGGACGTTTTAGATGATGCGAAGTGCTCGGCTCTGTAATGCTTTGGGAGACATTAAACCAGAATGGGGGGGAAAGAAAGGGAGTGACACAGAGAGGAAAAGGGAAACAGAGAAGGAGAAGGGTGAGGCGATATTTATGTTTAGCAGATGAACACAGAGGAAGAAAGAAGATTATAGTGGACAAAAAGTATCAGCCCTCTAAGAAATGGAATGACAAATATAGCTTGTTGAAAGGAGAGAAGTATCAAAGTAAACCAATAAGCCGGCAAAGAGAAGAAAGGAAAGATACTAAGCAGGTTCAAAGATACTACGAGTGATTTGTCAGTGCACACTTTAAAAACCAAATGTCTCATGGAAAGATGTGGAGAAGGTAGCCTGAGCTATGAGGGCAAACCAAGACAGGAATATAGTTGGTGACAATTTTGCCTTTTACAAAAGTGCTCCAGACATCCATGAAGCTTAGTTGTGAAGATGATATTGCATCTATTTTGAGTGCAGGGTTCCACTTTAAAAGCAAAATATTTACACTACAGTCAAGGGATTGTCTGCGAGGGAGACATAGTGACCTTAGGAAACCGACCACGGCAGGGTCAGCAGACAAGAGCCCGCACACAGAAGTTACACACAAGGGTGTCAGTCCTCCATTCACAAGATTACCCACTACTTTATATCATGCATTAACCTTCACAGATAAGTGAATGTAAATAACCAAATATAATACTGGGCATTCATTAAAGCATACACAAAAGCCTCTGTGCAGCAGAGAATAACACTCCCACAGACCAACAAACACCAAGTGCATTAAAAAAAGGATCTGCAGCAGGTCAGTGAGCAAAAACCAACGCTGGACTGTGACAGATTATTTACAGATGTAAACACTGCACTCTGTATGGGAGCGAGCGTGAGATGCAGGATGACTCACAGATGGTATATGCAAAGTTAGTTGAGGATTCAGGCATTACACAATCACATGGTTTAGCACTCTGCTTTCAATCTTGACGTACTCTTTGACTCAGAGCTTAGGAATACGAAATATGGCTTTAAAACAGTGCATGGTGGAAAGATACTGGAGGAGGGAATCTAGTGTGTGAATAGATGTGTAGTTAAGAGTCCACCTCTGCTGCAGGAATGGGGGAACATACTGTGTGCATCATAGCTAATTATCTCTTAAACTGTTTTACGACCATGCCTTGAATTGATTAAATACAAACTTAAATCTGCCATCAGAGAACATTTTGATGTAGTTGGTTGTGGCCAAATGTCCCACATTTATAAAACATCTATCAAGTGGTCACTTTGTTTTTCCACAAAAACCAAGTTATACAGTATTTATGACCCCATGGACTTGATGAAAACATTTTTATAGTTTTATTTGGCTAAAATAAATCAATTCATTCAAAGCAACAAACACATGGACGCACGCACAAATTGTCCTGTGGTGATGGATAATGATGCAATAATACATTTGGGCCCAACAAGCTTATACGACATGAAATTAAAATGGTTCCTGTGTTTCATTTTAAAAGCTGAGGGCCTGTTCAGCAGCAATAGCTTGTCTTAAACGCACAAAAACAAACACCTGATCAAAACCATGACTGACGGAAAGCACAGGCAAACACTTCTATATCCTGCTTTGAAACAGAAATGAATTCCTCAAATGTTAATCTTTGTAGTCATTGTGAATTTACCTTTGATGCCCTCTTAAGGCAGAATACTGTTCACAAGCAGCTCAAGGAGGTGAAACTCAAAGTATCATGCAGATCATACTGTGCTAAACTCAAAACATCCAATAGGGGTTTAAAAAGCTGTCTTGTGTTATGTTTAAGTTAACGTTTTAAACACCAAGGCACACACACAGACACTCTCTGGCAACGGCTGATGGGCTGATACCACAGAACAAGGAGCTGACAGAGTGGAGAGCGGTCGGCCTGCATTCTTTCACTCCGTCGTTCTCTCTCGCTGCCACACGGCCTGCCAGCGCTCAGCACGCTCCCGCACACAGCTGGAATCCACCCAATTACCAGGCAAAAAAACTTCCTGTTTTGCTTGCGGACAATTAACAATGAACAACAGGGGGGGTGGACTCCAAATAAGTGGGGATGAAAAATGTAAGTCACATATTTGTCTAACAGCTAAAACTGTTTTGTTACTTCCAGGGAAAAGAAAACCTAAAACCATAAAAGTGGAGCGATAGCAGAGGAGGAAGCTTCTCCAACTGGTGAGTGAAGCTTTGAAAGACAGTTGTATTATTACACTGTGTCATTATGTGTAAGATGTGGCTACTAGAGTACACACTTACTTTTCAAATCAGGAATAGTTTACCATCAGAATACAAAAAACCTTAACTAGCATATGACAAGCGTCATCATAATACACTACTTGGATTTGCATCCAGAAACCGAAATCCCAGGCTGTTGGCGGTCCTTATTGTGTTAACCGTAACACCCTGCTTCCTCCAAAAGGTCCTTTCACACAACACTGAGCCTCTTAACAAGACTGGCAGGGGAACAAGAGCAGCTCTCTTAACACACACGGCATTTAACAGATACAGTGAGGCTGTGTAGGGTTACAGACAGAGTGAAAAGGAGCAGAGAAAAGTGAGAAAGTTTAGAGTTTACCGTGCCTGCTGAAGTGAGTTGTGGAATAATGAGCAGACTTCTTATATGCCCTTATAAACATCTACAGTGAGTCGTTTTTAAAAAATGTATAAAAAACAAACAATAGATACATTCTTTTGACAGAATTGGATGAAGTCATTTTCAATGTATGTTCCAACATATTTAAAAGGATAGTGTGGTGATATTCGACCCTCCTACAGTCTATTAAATGATCCATTAGAATATTAGAAATATTGCCTATTTATCCAAACTCTGATATTAATTGCTCTCTGCCTCTGTATTGATATCCAAAATAATCAAAACACATTAATGAGCTGCACTATTGCACTGGTTCCTTCATAGCAATGAACATGGGCACTGTAGTTTATCCCTATATGATCTTCCAAGTATGACAACAACATTTTTCCTTTCCAATATAAATGGTATTTATCTAAAAACGAATATTTACCAGTTTTAAGTGAAACATACCTTTGCTTGGACCCTAACTAATATCATCCATCATTGTGTCTCTGGGGAGAAATGTAGCTTTTCTACTTTACACAGCCCTCCTGACCCCTACCCTCTGTCCTACCTCATTCCTCTGTTGTGCTAGTTGTCAATGAGCTGTGACAGGAACTGTGTGGGCTTGTAAAGACACACACATGCACAGGACAAGACTGAAGCCTCGGGCCTCTGGACGCACACAGCTTCTCTCGCTAATTGCCTTAAAGCTCTTGCCTCCGTCAGCCTGGTCGTCCTCAGGGAAGAACAGAGACCAGGGGAGAGTAGTTGTAGCTCAGAGTTCTTCTTCTGGGGATACATTCTGGCTGTAACGTATGCACACATTCCTCAAGTTTAGGAATTTGCGAATTTGTACCCGCTTGCTAACTGTAAATTATTTGCCAATGAGCTGTGACAGACAATTCATCATGCTAACATACAATGTTTCTGCCTCAATCCTGAAGTTTCAACATCAAAGGCTGAAACACACTATGATGAATTACGGCACATTATGTGTGTGTTTTACCTGGCTTTTTTCCCTGTGTTTTTCCTACACATGGCTGCCACACCTAATGTATGTATTTGAATGAGCTGCACATGTCGAGGCTCCGTATCAGAGCCAAATGTCTGGCTGTTAGCGGCCTGTGTTTTCCATTAATGTGGCCTTTTTTCTCTGCGAGTTAAACTTCTAGACTTGAAGGTGAAAAACAGCCTTAAGACAACTTCCCCCTTCAGTCCAGTGCTCATTAACGCCTTAACACCGTAGCCGCTGTGCATAGTTTTAATTTACTGTTAATAATGTTAATATTTCAACCTAAAAGCAAACATGGAAGGGCAAACAAGGGTGCTACAATGATACTCTAACAGAGACAGACTCGTTTACATTAGACACACACACACACACGGATCACACGTGTGAGGAAACACACAGGCGCGCATTGTTCTGTGTGTTACAGGTCAGCTCAGGAATCTACGGTACTCGCTTAATGACGTTTATCAACGGATGTGAAAGCAAACAAACTGCTTTTTATACAGACAAATTGCTGTTCACTGCTACAAAAACAAAGCATCATTCATTCCCCTTCTCTGTGTGTGTGGCAATCTGACAGGTCATCCGTAGATGACAGTGTGACTAACCCGAGGGCACACGCACACACAGATACTGTACACAAATACATACAGTAGATCTCCCTTATATCCACTAAAGGTCAGGTTAAAGGTCCCTTTAAAAGTGTTTATCCTGTTAACTTCAAAATCACATATACTTTACATCGGAGTTAGATATCCTGTAAACCATGGTGCTGTGTTTTTAGAAATTTGAATACGTTTTGTCTACCATTGAAGGCATGTATAGCTTTCCATTCATGACCACAAATTATGAAAATCTGCTCACAGACTGTTGGAACTTGGTATCAAAGTAATGCAGTACAGTATTTTCAAATCAAACTGAACTCAACCTGCATTACCAGACAGTAACAACGTAACATAACATATCATTTAAACCTGTTCTGAGTGATGGATTAGACAGCTTAAGTCAGCTTCAATAGTATGTTCATATGTGAGGAAATGATTTGAATCCAAAGTGACAGCAGTGTAAAAAAAAAGTTGCATTCAAAAGTAGGAAATAAGAAATCAAAAGTTGCAAAAAACACCAGTTTGGAGCGTGTTTGTGTATTTTTCATATGATTGTGTATGAACAGTCAGTGTGTTTCAGTTTCTCTATGCAGATCATGCTGCGAAGATTTGGAAATAAGAACAAGTTCATATTCTAGAATAGTCTAAGAAATGCACACTGAATTCCTTAGTGCACCAAAGTGTTGCCTTCAGCAGATGTAAGCATTCTGTGTGATGGAAAGTGTTTATACCTCCCTTTCTGTCCCTACAGACCTCCCCTTTCTTCTCTCTCACCTTGTTTGAGGAATACTCTGATTGTGCACACCTGTTACGGGAGTTACGAGTGAACGTTGATGTAATAATAGACAGTCGCTGACAGATGTCTTTGCTCTCGCTCAGAAAGCCGGGCTCACCTGTTTAATCAGTGGAGAATGCAGGCCGATGTGATAATCAAATCATGGATTAAAGATTGATGTTGGCTCGAGGGTGCGGTGACATTGGAAAATGAGGATTTAATCGACTCTAATAGGATAGAGAAAATATATGGAAATGATAAAAGTGGAGTACACAACCAATCAAATCACACGTGTGTCTAAAAAGCCACTCTGATTGTTTAAAATCAAATCAAAAAGTGGTAGAAATGTGTAACAAACATATCAACACTCTTCAGGAGGTAAAGGCAGGGCACTGGAGGCGAGCCATGGAGAGGCATGTTGGGGGGGGGGGGGGGGAAATGTGCTGCTTGACTGCTATTTTGCAAGCCAACCTCCCCAGTGCTGGCGTGACACCAACTCAGGCAGTAGTTTCACAATAAATTCCTTTGTGTCATCCTAATCTGCAGCAGTGATCTTCATCTCACATTTATCTTGTGTGTGTGCGGCTCATGTCTGAGGTGTTGTTTTTTTATGAGGTGAAAGCCCGCAGGCCAGAATTACAAGAAAAATCACAAACGGTTACTCTTGGAAAAGGGGTGTGAGGCTGGGCACAATGCCTGCCTTCAAATGGAGGTTGCAGAATGGGAAAAAAAATCCCATAAAAAATGTATTGTACGTGTACAACATGATTTATATGATGTCATTAAAACCTGCATTTAGAAGTGATTCTGTCTTACTTTCAAACCGTACTCATTCCATGACAACATGCACTACCAACAATGTCACAAGTCATAGTGAATAACAAGCAATAAATAACTCATTTGTCAATCAACAATACATTCCTTGCTTCCTTCCCCTGCAGACATAGCAATCATCTCTTACATTCTTATTATGAACTTCTTTCACTCAGATTGACAAAGTGAGAAATGGTTGCGTGTAAAACGAGTTGTCAGACCTTATTGTAACTGCAGATCTGAACACCTTGACCTTGAATATATGCACACAGTCCGACAGAAAGACTGCTCTCTGCTAATGAGCGGTGAGTTGGTGTGTCCTGGCCAAGTTTCTGTTTACCATTCCATTCTTTAGCCTTCAGCCTAATGAACACTTTGACAACTACTGTTACCTAAAGACCCTGCAGGGCTTTTCATAAGATTCCAGTCATACTCATGCCAACTACATGAACAAACCTGAGAGTGAGAAAAGAGGTGAGCAAAGGGGCAAGGTGAAGACAACAATTGTAGGATGTGTCAAAGAAGAGTGGCTACTGTAAGTTGTCCAAAGCACTGATTGATGGCGCTTTGACATCATTCCAGTTGAACTATTCTACAGTATCAGTTGAGACTTATTTAACTTCCTGGAAGCCAGAGGACATATTCAGATGAGTCACAGCATTACTTTTAAGGAGCGAGTGAAAGATGATGGACAGACCGATGAGCAGACAGGCAGATGTGTAATTTGCGATTGTTTTCTCAGCGAGTACGTGTGACACTGTTTGTCTAACGAGGATAGTCAGGCTGCCAGTCAGCCGGTCTAACAGTCTGTCAGTGTGCCTGCCTGACGCCTGACTCATACACATTTACTTGAGCTCCAATTGAAACCCTTATTGTTGGATTGCAACAAAGGACAAAGGTAAAACAAAACAGTGTCAACAGCCAGTGCGGAACTTGACTTCATCTTTTATACAAAAAGACAAGAATGATAGTTTAAGCATGCTGTCCAAATATGTCCTGACAATGACACAAATACTTTTTATCAAGGGATATAGAAAGAAACAACCTTTCAAACTCTGAAAACATATATCCTATACGCATCAGGTAGATAAAGATCAGGTGGCTTGGTGAAAGAAAAATAGCATTGCAGTCATGTTGGAGCTGGAATGAATGTCAAAGAGCTAGGCAGAGAGTCGGAGTGTGCATACATCAATCCAGGCTTGTGGCGGACTGATATAACTGGTCCATCCAGCCACTTCAAACAGCAACCACACACACAGCACACACATTGCCCTATCCCTGCTTAAGGCCAGATCCTCTGATGTTTGATTTAGAAGACTATGAGCCGTTTTGAGATGTCACTTGCTGTATCTTACCAGTTTGCTTTGGGTGTCCCTATCAGAAGGACAAAGCTCTGCAACAACACTGCTCCAGGGTCAGCGAGCCAGACAGTACAAGGAAGTTTTGATTCTGCGACGAGGCGTGAACTGTCACACACAGGATATTAAGGCACAAGCCAAGGCCTGGAGAGATTGCAGCTATGTGACAGTTGGATGTCTTATTTATTGTTTCCTGGTGATGTAGTCCTCTTTCACAAATCAGACTTCTTCAATGGTTAGGCTTGCTGCCGTGTGAGGGAAATGAAAACAGAGACAGAGAGGGAGTAAGAGACAGATTGTAAGTAAAGCAGAGAGGTGTTGTTTGTGTTTCTCTGACACTCTTCTGTGATGGATTCAAGCCAGGTCCAAGATAGACTTGGCAGAGTAGTGGGGTCAGGCTGTTTAGGTCACAGCGTAAAGGGGGGACAAGATTGACTAAAAGTTCTAGGTGCAAACACTGCAGAGAATAAGAAAAGAAATGAAGGCCGATGCTGTGCACTGAAACTCTTTGAGTGTGTGTAATGTGAGAGTCCTGTTGTGAAGATCTCAGACAGATGCGATATCACTATCTGTCCGTGAGAGGTCACAGGGCAGGGTGCTCTGAGAAAAGACGAGTGTCAGTGTTGAGACATAGCTTACTGGGCAAAACAAGAGGGCACTGTGTATAAACTGAGAAAGAGACACAAGAGAGGAAGAGAGAGTCTACCTCAGTGAGTGCAACCTCCCCCTCAAGTGTGCCTTTATAAAAACAAAATCAAGCCTAGCCCCTACAACACTATCCTTCGGCAATAACACAAAAGGAAATGGTCCACATTTCCTTTTGGAACTCATAATGCCTGACCTCTTTGCTGGAAAGCTCAGAGGAGGCAGAGCCAGACTGCAGACTTGCTCTCTCAGAGTCCCAGTTCTGAGTAGTTTGGCTGCCCGGCCGCCTACTGTACCTCAGCCTGACTCTGTGGCCAATTCCGCCTTCCTCCCTGCTCTACTATGGCGTAGCTTGTGTTATTTACTCAGACACACGCCAGAAGTTTTGGATTTCATGTTGCCCCGGAGGAGCAGAGAAAGCACCTGTTGTGGAGACAAGGAGCAGCATGCTTCAGGTGTACGTGTACGTGTACGTGTGTGTGTGTGTGTGTGTGTGTGTGTGTGTGTGTGTGTGTGTGTGTGTGTGTGTGTGTGTGTGTGTGTGTGTGTGTGTGTGTGTGTGTGTGTGTGTGTGTGTGTGTAACTTGAGCTGGGCGTGTGCCCGTGTTGAACAGGGCCTGTTATCTTTGATGTCTGGGCCACAGAATACTGAGCAGCAGTAGAAACATTAAACTGAGCCTGACCTCTGACCTCAAGGAGTTGCTCTCTGCCTCACAGGCTTTGTTGTCCTTTAGACTGATGCTATCTGACCAGATAAACTCTTTCAGGGTTTTTTTTTTTTTCATTTGGATTCTCAATTATGAAATCAAACATAGTTCTTAAGCACAAAAGGAATGGAAAAATGGAACTACCGACTCCGATCATAAAACCAAACAGAGTTGCCCCATTTCACTTCACGCTCCGTGTTTTTGAGAATATTTTACTACCCTCCTGTTCACCCCTGGACTGTATATTATGGTCTCTTTCAAGTCCTCCAGCTGCAGGCTCCAATGGTAAGGCTTCACACCGTCCTTAGCAGACCCGGTCTGAAGCATAAATCTTCAGATGAAAAGGGCTGCCTTTCACACCAACAGTAAACTGCTTTGCAACTCATTTAGATGTGCAGATTATATGGAGCGAAATGCGTAGAAGGAAAACAAAAAGTAGGAGGAAGCCCGACTGGATCCTTCCCGTTAGTTGAGTTTATGTTTGTGTTAATTAAAGCTACAACCCTTGGACATCAATCAGCCCTGGCAGAGCTAAAGCACAATGGACGGGACTATTATAGAGTCTCTTATTGTGGCCAGGCTGAAATCAGTTGGAAAGCTTTGTTTGTGCAGCAGTAATACAACTAGTACAGCGCCTAATCCCCCTCCATCCCACTACAAAGCATGGCAATGAGTTTGTGGCTTCAAGATGAGTATTGCCACTGACAGACATAAAGCTATCATCTTTCTTTCATTCCACATATCCGCCTCTCCCGTCTGTGTTTGTACTCTGACTTTGATGCCAATGGAGTTTTAGTAAAGCATACATTTGAAAATCATCTCTTTTTCTAAACGCTACTACTGCATTACATATGCTTTGCAGCCAAGCCTTGTATCTGTGGTTTGTCACTAATTTGAGCATATTATATATATCTGAGAGATTCAGTTTACTTTGATTGGACAACATTATAAAAGGAAAGAAAATATAGCTTTTGCATGATCACATTCATTTCAGTATAAATACAGTTAAATAAATCCCACAATGGGAAGCCTCGGACGATGAGTGACACCAACACATTTTGTCTCAAAACATGCCTTCCTTTCTGATCCAGGCACGTTCTGCTCGCGTGTTTTACATAGTTTCTTTAACCTGTGTTGCAATTAAGCCTTACAATAGAGAGGCAAAAAAACATGTCTTTAATTTTCAAACTCATAGGTGTGTTTTGTGTTTCTGTACAGCCATGCTTCTTTCTCACCTGTGCTACTTTTTAAGAAAACTTTTCATCATCTGAATATTCTACAAAACCCATGTTTAATTTCCCTCTTGGCCCCTTTGTCAAGTTGACGGATATCCCCACCATGTTGTGGATAACGGGGTCCAGCTGTGGCAATGATGTTACTGACAGTATAAAAGGATGGGAAATACAGGAGATTGTGTTTGGAGGTAGGGACCATTGTCTTCTGAAAGGATCATCAGAGATGTAAAAGGGTTGTTAAAAAAGTTGGGGATGGGGGAATTAGGAATGCGGGGAGTCAGAGGGCTCACTCCAGCTTTCTCTAGGTGTCTAAGTCATCATTTACAACCGATACGATGTCATGTCCCTGTGCTTCTGTAGTAAATCTACACTAGGAGCGGCTACAGTCGTTTATTTTAGTAGTGCACCCTAGTGAACTGAACCCCCAGACCTACAACACTATAGATCATACTCTAATGCACATGCCACAAGTATTGTTCCTTTAATATATTTAGTCCTAGAAGACAAGGGGCCTCTTTAATGGGAGTAAGCACTTTGTAGTGTGCAGCCTTATCCCGTTACTTGGCGCCCCCCCCCCCCCCCCCCGTAGTCTCTGGCCAGGCCTGCTAAATAATGCAAGTGCACAGTGACCTGCAGCTCCCCTACACACACCGCCGTGTTCTTCCCCCTCTTGTACCCTTCATTGCCCCTCCGTGTTGCCTTCAGCTATAAAGATAAGGGCTCTTGACGCATGGCCCGCCGGGATTTAATTGCTGAAGCCCACTTCACCCTCCCACAGGCCTTATCCACCTCTCCACCCCGGTGCCCCTGCTGACAGAAACCTGCTTTTGTCTCCGCTGTTTTCTTCTCCTACTCATCTCGAATAGAAAGAAAAAGCAGTAGAAGAAGTGAGCCAAAAGAGAGGGGAAATGCTTTCTTTTCTTTTCCCCCTTCTTATTGCCTCTTTAATGTTTCTTTTCAAGAGGCTGACCGTTTATGTCTCATCGTGTTGCGCAAGGACTTTCCCATGCTTCTATCTTAGTATTTCATCCTTACTGTTTCTGCCCTGATACTCTTCAGCCAACAAGTTTTATTCTCATACAAGCCCCAAAACTAGACACAGATGCAAGAACAATTGTTATATAAAAGATCTGGTCACATAGCTGCTTTAACACCTATTCATATAAGCAGCACGTCATTCATCCAATCCATCGTCTGTTTATTAACCGAAAAACAATTCCCTGTTAAGCTCTAAATGCCAAGCCAGTGAGACAGACAAGCCCACTTTTTCAGAGTCAGCTGCTGCCTGTCTCAGGAATGTCTCAACAAGCACACAAGGGAGAGAAAAGGAAATTACAACTCAAGAGAGGAGGAGGAAGGCAAGAAGGGAGGGGGGGCATTCCTCCCTGTGAGGGATGACAAGCCTGTCTTTCTACTATCTCTCTAGACCCTCCACCTGCACTCACTTCAAAACATTTGAAAGTTAAGGCCAAAAAGGCAGAAGTCACTCAAGACGGTATATTCAGTGGATCCATTCTGTAGTGACGCCACGTTTGCGCCTTATCTTTCCCACTGATAAGATCAGCAAAACTCACTTGTTTCCAGAAAGAAAGAAAGAAAGAAAACAGGAGAATCTAACCTAGCAAGCTCTGGTTTAATCTGTGATCTGGCTATATTCACTGCCTGAACCTCCCACCCATCCACATCCACCACAGTGTCTCCTCTACTGGGTTATCAGATGTGCCTGGCCCACTTTGGAATGAGGCACAGTCAAATAAACAATCTGCCCAAGGGAGTTACGCTAGTATCACCACGTTGAGTTTCTTGGAAACATATTCTCAGTTGTATCTTGCTTTCCTCTCATGGAGGCCTTGATGTTGTTGTATGTTCTGGCACTTCACCCTTTGAGTCGTCTCTTGCACCAAAAGTCAAAGCTTCTCTTTCTCAGAAAAAGAAGGAGTTGGAATATTTTTGGATAACTTCAGACACATATGACACATCTCTCAGATGAACGGTAAAGTGCATGCAGGATTCCATTTGAACAGGCACCCTTTAATATCAAGTAGACGTTGATACACACATTGGTGAAGTATCCTGGAAAATGCAGCTCCCCACACATAGTGATGATGTCAAAACCTGAGACCATCTGCACACGCTCCAGCTGTTGCTTGGTTCTCCCTAAGCCCTTCATCTCCTGTTTATCTTCACAAAGCCTTTTGTTTTCCCTTGTTCTGTAAGCAGACGCAGCACAGCAGCCACACTTTCTCTCTCATCATCGATTCTTAGGCCTGAAGTGAAACCTCTCTTTCTCTCTGTGGCCATCTTTTAAAGGTTTCGCTAATCTTTGAACTTGTGACTCCACTCATTATTGATAGCTGCAATACCATTTTTGATTTCCAACGGTAGAGAATTCAATGTAAATACTTTGGACTTCTCCGAGGCATGACCCAGAAACCCTTTACAACTTTGACCATGTAATTACTCACCTGTTAAAATGAATTCCCCCTAGGCACTGTTTTAATGATGGGATAACTACAACCCTTCACCTCTGCTGCCCATTCAGCTGTAGCCGACAGCAAACTTTCGCCATCAGATGTTAATCGATACTTTGTGGACAAACATTTCCATAAACAATTTCAACACTTAAGGGTCCAATTTGCATGCATGGTTGCCAAAGTTGAGTTAGTTATTCTGCACTGTTAGCAGGTGCTGACTATGGAAACTAGTTAGCTGCTTGGTTCAATCAAGCCTTGCTCTTTGAGTATAGTCATGTTTTTGAGGTCTGGCTGCACACAACATCCTTTATCCCCTGTCTCCTATTATCTGAATAATAGCAGTAACATGTTGGCAGTAGGGTTCAGGCAAATGCCACGGTTGCCTTGAGTTGGAGAGGGAAAAATAAGACATCAGGGAATCCTTCCAAGGAGGTTGCAATTTCAAGGAGGAGAAGAAAGTATGCTGAAAGAGAAGATAAATAAATGTCATAGCTGTGATGTGATGAGATGATACCCGGTATCCGCCTCTCTGATAGAAGAAATCAGCCATGCTTCCACACCTTGCTCAATGTTTGATTATAAGACATTGAACAAAAACAGAAATTAATCTTGTAACTTTAGAGGAAAAGAACCAAGATAGAAAAATATGATGAGGAAAATAAAAAGTCCAAAGCTACATCTTTGATATTTCTTGTGTAATGGTCGACAACCCTAGGTAAGCAGTGAGAGAACAGAATGTTCTCTGTGTGTGTGCTCCATCTGTGTAAAACTGTAGGTCACACATACTTGGCTTCTCATTCAGGTATTTGTGCAGTGAAGACATCAACAACTGCACCATTTAAGGCCCTAAAGTAAGCTCCCTTAAGTTGACCAACACACTGCTTTTGGGCATTATACAACTTTAGAAAGCAGGTTTGGAGATATCAAACCAAATAAGTACTTTCTGTTGAGTCCTTGAAGACAAAAGCTTTCTAAAAAATAAAATGGTTAACAGATAAAGATTTTTACTTTCACCCCAAGGCCATCTCACTCCATATAGCAGGAATGGTAAACTGTCACAATCTTGTCTGCAACTAGTTTCTTCTTTATCTCCCTTCATTCCTCTCTTTCCATCATCCCTTTCCTCCTTTTCAGCCCTTTCAAATACTGTGTTGATGCTCTACCAGGGCGTTTGTTTTGAAAGGCTTGGGCTCAGGTGAAAAGGGCTTAAATCACAGCTTCATATCTTCCTGAAGATCTACAGTACTCTTTTCAGTCTCTCCAGTATTAGAGACACTGGCAAGCAGCACTTGCTGTCAGTCTGCGTAATGACAACATAGAAAGTGTGAGTTATTTATATTATGTCTTTGGTCAGAGAACAGCTCCAGGCTATCAGTAAAGCTCCTCTCCTAGCTTAGAACACCAGAAAGTAAATCATCCACACTTGTATGGCCACATGCAGCATGGCGAACATACAGCCAGACAAAGTTGACACGGTATGGTTATATGAAACTGGAGAGACCAGAGCAGTGTGTATAGTGATTGAGAGGGCGTGTGTGATTTCAGTGTTCAAAGACAGAAAACATTTAATGCCACTCAGTGTTTTCACTTTGAATCAACATTTTAGGAACAAAACAAGTTTGATTTTTTCATTGATGCTGTGTGTCTGTGTCTTTCATAGGCTAGAAAGTCTGTCATAAACATAGGGAGAACGGATAACTCTGACCCCACAGCAACCAAATTGTGTGCACTGCACTACAGTAAATAGCAGTGGGTGGGCGGCTTACAAATATAAACTATTTTATTTGAACACCAACACACACATTAGCATATATTTATGTATATACATATATGTATATATAAACATATATATATATATATACAGTATGTGTGGCTGTGCATGTGCTTGTGATGGCCATCTGTAGCATTATTATAGAGGGAACAAAGGTTTTGGCCTCCTGCAATACTATCTATTACACAGATCATTGCAGGAAGAATGCGGCACTCCTTTAGCCAGAAAAGCATGGCTTGACTCCATTCTGTTAACTTTTCCCAGAATATAGCAGTAAACTCCCTCTGAAACCTGAGGTTAGGGCTACAGACCTATTGTTTGAGAGACCTTGTGACAAAAGACTGCCTTTGATCACTGGCTATGCATAGTTAAACCTTTGATAGTAATCTCACTCTTTGAAACACATTAAAGAACCACACAATGGCTAACATAGGAACTAGAGGGTATACTGTACAGAGAAAATATGCTTTGATTTAGAAATTCAACATTACCCTACAAGTATCCCACATTTCTTGGTGCAACTGTCGGATGGTACTCAACCAAAACAAGGCAATATCAACATTATGTGTACTACTGATGAACCCTGTTAACAATCTGTAAAGAAATGAATTGTATACACTCTCTGGATCATTATACAAGTTATTGACAGTTTATATTTTCTCTTGTTTTAGGTTGAGCAAGGAGAGAGAAAGAGCCTGCACCATGAAGACCTTTCTCACTCCGCTGATGCTCTTTCTGCTCTTCCTCCTCCTTCCTGATGGGACCTTGTCCAACGACTGCCCAGAGGGTTGCTCCTGTTCCACGCCAGAATCCATCTTATGTTTCCAGAGACGCTCATCTACCATTCCTAAGGGAATGCCTTCACAGACACAAAGTCTTTACCTCTTTGCCAACGGCATTGAGAGCTTCACATCGGAGGACTTTGATGGTCTGGAGAACCTGGAAATGCTGGACCTCAGTCAAAACAAATTGACTGAGCTTACCGATAGGGTGTTTGAACCTTTGACCTCTTTGAGAAACCTGGACTTGTCATCCAACCAGATCACCCACATTTCAGAGGAATGCTTCCAGGGTATGGTGCTGCTTGAGCGCCTTTATTTATATAGTAATCATATTGAGACCATCCACCCTGCAGCTTTTAATGGCTTGGAGCACCTGCTGGAACTCAAACTGCAGGGAAACCAATTGACCTCCCTGCCTGCTCTCTCAATGCCCCGACTACTGCTGCTTGACCTTCGCTTTAATGTTTTATCCACCTTGGGTCCTTCAGACCTCCAGACCCCAAACTTAGAGTCACTCAAATTGGGTGGTGTGGGGCTAACCAGCCTGGATAAGAACCTCTTGAGTAGTCTAAAGAACCTCCATGAACTAGACATTTCTGAAAACAAACTTAAATCCTTCCCCTCAGCGCTAAAGGAAACCCAGGGGCTGATTCATCTAAGCCTGGCTGGGAACCCCATCGGTCCGCTTAAGGTTCAAGACCTGCAGAACCTTGGAGAGCTGCAAGAGTTGGACATTAGCAACCTGAGTTTGCTAGGGCTGCCTGAAGAGTTCCCCCAGCTCCTACCGCACCTCAGAAAGCTCGTTGTAGCAGAGAACCCCTTCAACTGTCTCTGTACCTTAGCATGGTTCCCAAGATGGCTGAGAGCCCAGAGCATCACCCTAGAAAGAACAGAGGAGACCCGCTGTCATTTCCCACCAGTCAGTGCTGGAAAGGTATTGGAAAGACTAGAGCACAGGGATTTTGGATGTCCTACAACAACAACAGTTACCACAAGTACTGTCAAAACTACTACTACTACAACCTTGCCTGTCCCTGTCACTACCTTACCAAGCACTACTAGAGCTATTCCAGCCCCAAAGGCCAGTGACGACCCGAAGGATGAAGATGTTGACTCTCCCCTGCTTCCTGTCCCTGCATCCCCAAGTAGCAGCAGCATAGACACCGACGAGGAGCAGCATTTCTGTCCCCCTCTCACCTGTCTGAATGGGGGTACTTGTCGTTTGGACCAGCATGGTCAGGTACAATGTCTCTGTCCACATGGCACCTATGGCATGTATTGTGAAATCAAAAACCTTCATCTGCCTTCACCACCTGAAACTGACACTCCAGTGGAAACTGCCAATATAGATTTAGACATCAGCTCACATGAAGCAACTGCAACCTCAATTCTGCTGGACCTCCACCGCTACATTGAGATGCGGCCTTACATCCGTGGTATTCGCCTAACCTACCGCAATCTCTCTGGGCCAGACCGCAGGCCGAATCATCTCAGCCTGCCAGCATCCTTCCCAGAGTATACACTCAGAGGTCTCCAGCCAAACTCCACGTACCATGTGTGTGCTAGTCCATTAGGTGCCCCTAGTGGCGTGGACAGTGTCTGCACCGAGGCCCACACAGTTGCTGAAAGCAGTAGCTCTATTGCATGGTCAGGGGAAAAGAAGTTGACCACTATGATCGTGCCTGTTATTGCCATCTTGCTACTGTTGGTATTGATTGCAATAGCAGTGGGAGTGGTATGCTATCTTCGCAGGAAGAAAGCAAAGGGCCACCTGGACCTAGACTGTGAGCCCTCCCAGCTAGAGTTGGATGGAGTGAAGGCTGGTTTGGACAATGGGGCACTGCCTCAAAAACAGCCCCAACTTATGATCCCGGAACCTGCTGTTCAGAAGGGCAATCTGGAATATGAGGTGTTGCTACTACAGGAACAATGTACATCAAATAACAATATGAATTCACACAAGCTTTCCTATTTTTGACACGTGGCATTGACAACCTAAACAAGGATTTTAATTCTTCAGCCCTTTCTTTCCACTGGTGAATTACAAAGAGTATGAAATGCTGTTGTGAAAGAATTGGAGGACACTGTTTCAGCCAGTCAACAAGCAAAGGAGAAACTGGACATATATTTAAATCAATGCCCTTTGCTTGTCAAAGTAGACATTAAATAAGTTCATAAACTGTTCTTTGGACTTCAAAATGCATTGAAAGTGCCTACTCTCGA
This sequence comes from Notothenia rossii, assembly GCF_949606895.1. Lineage (NCBI taxonomy): Eukaryota > Metazoa > Chordata > Actinopteri > Perciformes > Nototheniidae > Notothenia > Notothenia rossii. The sequence continues at coordinate 16,555,997 of NC_136906.1, forward strand.
TTTACATGCTGCATCCTGCTTCAATAAAGTTTCCCAGCTCAAATTCTTGGAATGACAACCTCTCAGCTGTGATGCCGGGACAGATGGTGCGTTGCCATTGGCTGAAACTTAGGGCTAAGGGACTGGGTGAACTGTCCTTTATCTGTTCATACAGGAGAGAGCACTGAAATTGGGTTGTGTTGTCTTTCCCCATTACACAGCCCAACTAAACACTACCAGCAATAGATTGTGCTGTATGTTGCAACTCTTCAGTACTACCCTTAAGGGATCAGTGCTTGCTGTGAATGACCTAAGACACCAAATGAAGTCGCGCAGAGAAAATACATTATGCTTGTATTGCTTTATTTGGCTGTAAAACTCTTTTTATGTTGTGTATGTTTTTTATACTGTGTCTATGTTTTTTTTTTACTGTGCAACATTTTGACTGTTAACAGCCTTATATACCCTGCACCCCCCACCTCTTGTGACTAACAGACAAAACAGCAGATTAAAATCTTTGAAGATTAAAACTCGTTTGGTACCAGCAAAGTCAATCAAAGGGCTTTGCCCTCAGAATGTCAGACAGTCTAAGTAGATGTGAGTCTGGACAGACTCAAAACTAAATCACCCTTCTCAATTCAGACGCCCTCAGCCTGCTTTGCCATTACAAAGGGAGAAGGTAAGCAGGCTTACAAAAGGTACAGAGGGAAACAATACTGTTTCATACAGTAAAGAGCATGACTTTACACTAAGCACTCCTGTGACTGTACGACAAAAGAGAACATCATAGACTATATTTATTATTTATATTCACAGCAAGGGACATTTTATCCCTGAACTACAATTCATCTACATCATATCACATGGCCTGGCCAAACACAAGCAAATCAAATAGTGTATTGTGCTTCCCTTAGTAAAAATAGCATGCTCAGCATAATGTGTTGAACCATTTCTTCTGGCCACCTTGCACCTAGGCAGATTAGCTCAGTCAGACACACAAGAGAAGTACACTTATTTACAATGTTGTTTAGAGGTAGGGTACTGAGATCCAAATCTGTGATTATAGAAGTAACCTTTATGTGTGTGTGTGTGTGTGTGTGTGTGTGTGTGTGTGTGTGTGTGTGTGTGTGTGTGTGTGCACGTGCGTGCGCGTGTGTGTGTGTGTGCGTGTCTGTGTGTAGATCTATCAATGATAGTGATAATGCAAGACGTGTTCTGTCTTGTGCAAAGACCTGTAGACATCAAGTTACTATCAGTCACCCTCTCTATCTGCCCGCATGGCAAGTAGTACATTAAGCCTCAAACAACTCTACCTATTGTGTAGGCAAAGACACCAAAGACACATCTCTGAATGTCTGTAAAGTTACCTTCCTACAGTATTCCCAGCGCCCAGTTAGAGGGTCCTTGCTAACATAACACCTTGCAAACCCAACAACACCACAATCAAGCAAATGCAACTGGAATCTTCTTTTGAATGATAGAATACATCAAAGATAACCAAGTATTTTTGATTTGATTGTTCATTTTTCCCTGTTGATTTTGGGAAGCTCTTTTTTGTCATTTATTGCTTTTTTTTAATTGTGTAAACATATTTGTACATGTGAAAAAAAGTGATATTATCATTAAATGAATATCCAAAAATAAAATGAACAGAGTTGTGTTTTTTTTTTTTTTTTTAGTTTCCACCATTTTCTTGTAAGAGGAAGGCTAAGATTGACAAGCAATGGGGGGCATTATGTTTGTCTTTGACTTCCCTTTCCTTTTAAACCATCACTCAACTCGGCGAGGGAAGACATGAAAGGAGGGGGAGTCCAGGAAAGAGACAGAAAGGTAACCAAGGTATAAGTGCAGGAGTAACTTTGCTTATTTTATTATTACCCACACTTTAGGGCTTGGATGTTAGTAAGATTTAACCTCTTGGCACCATGAATGTCTTTAATAATTCAATGTCAATGCAACTGATACATTCTTGAACAAAGTGGTGGACTGAACGATCAACTTTGGAAAACATCCAGGCCAAGAGTTTAATGTGTGCTTTCATAAACGAGAAGTCATGAAATTGCTCCTTACCAGCAGTGAGCTGTAGGCAGGGGAATGAAGATTATGATTGAAAACACACAGGTTAGGGTTGTAAGTGGATTTAACCATTGTGAATGACTCACTGGTCTCAGCCTAATGAGCGAGCATTGTTTGCAAACCCACACAATAAACATGCTGACCACCCATGTGTTTTATAGCTAGGATGTTGGTAGGGGTTCAGCATGCACACACACGCCCACACCTACAAACAAACAGCAACACATACTGGCTCACAGCTTAGAGCTGTTGTGCAAGCTCCCATGCTACCAACACAAACACATAAAACAGCACCACTTCTGTCATGGAGGCCTATAAAAGCGTTTAGAGAGAGCAAACTTCCTAGTCAGATAACAGAAGACACAATGGACCCGCTATATGTTGACATCTTAAGTAATATATTAAGAGATAAGCTTGTTTAAGCCTGTCACCTACCAAATCATTTTTTTTTTTAAGACAGCGAGTACAATAGATGGAGCTTAATGCGAGCATATATGTGTGTACAAGGGGACATCTAGTCAAAAGGACAGATATGATAGGTTGATCTGGACAGGCAGCTGCAAGTGTTCATGTATGTGAATAAGAAAGGAAAGGGAGAACAGAGAGTATGTGTGTGTCTGTTTCTCTCCCTACCTTCAATAAAACAGTCACCCTTTTCTTCCCCTGGCTTTAAAAGCAACCTGGTTCCTGGATGGGGTCCAACATTGACACTCACACTCAGCCTGCGCTGCTCAATGGCCGCTATTGTGGTTTCAAGGGACCTTTTTTACAGTCTTCAACCCAAAGAAATTCCTCACAGAATTACTTCTGAGTCAATATTTTTTCACTCCCCTCCATTTTCTTAGCTCTATTTTTTGTATCTAATTTGTTTCCAAATTCAGGGGTGCTAGAAGTCAGCCAAGGACAAGGTGTTAAAGCGCAGAATCATGTGACTGCAAATACCGTTGTTTTTGCTTTGCACTTCGAAATCTTTTATTAAGATGACTTTTTCTGTCTCTCTGCTTTCCTTCTTCCAAATAGTCCTACTGCCCCCACAGCACAACTGACCTCCCTGTAACCTGAAACCCTCTCTCAAACCTCAGCCGAGAGTCAGCAGTTGCGGGCATAAAATGAACTTTATAAAAATCACAAGATAAAGCATTTAACTCAACCCAAAGAGAAGGCAAATAAATGACCTCTTCCATGAAACAATAAAACTGGGTTGATGCAAACAGAAGAAAACGGCTTCATTGAATCTTTGACACTGTTTTAAAAATGTTCCCAACAAAAACAATATGTTATACATCATGCCGTTATTCTTTATCTGCAGTCAGTTCTGTGATTTTGCATCGTACTTACCAACAGGCGCCAGGGATTTTATAAAAGGGATTTAAACCAACATTGAATAAGAGAGTAGAGAAGGAAAAAGAAGAGCTGAGTAGAGAGAACACACCACCACTTTGTTTTTGGAATCTGGTTCTCTGGCCCCAGTTTTTGGCCCCTGGGCTTGTTTCCCTAAAGTACTCTCTCCAACTCCCTGGCCCCACATCCCACCTTCCCTCCTTCTTCATCTTTCTGAAATAATAATAATAATAACAGATGAAGGGTGGTGTGCCACCGGTTCCTCTCATGTCATACAGCTGCCTGTCTGAGCCAGCAGATGGGCCCAATGCTGCTCTGACAAAAACCACAGAGGAAAGATGAGAAGTGAAAGAAAAAAGTAAAAGGGAGAAAAAGGGAAGAATTTGACTTTGGTCAGTTCCTGGCAACATAGATTAGCAGACACACATGCAGTTCATTTCACGAGCTGTGGTAGAGTATTAGATATAAAAACAAATTTGTAATTTCCCCAATTCTCTCCCATTCTAGGCTTTCCATTTGTGTATGTTTCCGTCATTTACTCTCCCAACATGCTGACCGTCATTATCATTTCAGACTAGAAAATAGACAATGTAAGATGGCAAGTAAATAAAGTATAATAGGGGGTGATCAGGCTTATACAGTTGTGTAAATATGGGTCTATGCTGGTCAAGACCAATGGCCTACAGTAAGCAAAATATAGTAGGCAACTTTCTGGGACCACGTATATTGCTGAGGGGGCTCATCTTATACCTATTTGGTTGCTTTTCTGCTGCAGCATCCAAGGCTTCAATGATACCAGTTAAGAGTTTAACACTGACCATCTGCAGAGAAACCCGACCACATTATCACATAGGCTCTTCTGTCTGTTCATCCCTTGTCCGTGGTTTTGAATGTTCAACTATACCAATAACTAGAATAAACCTGTCAATACATTTGCGTATTCACCTTTGACAAAGAAAAAAGTACCAAATCCTGACCTTTAGTAAGCTGGAACAAGGGAAAGTTTGTCTTTTTATTTCTATTATTACTGTTCATAAAGAAATGCTGTTATAAATATTCGATTCAAAAAAGTTGCTGATAATGGTTCTGTCTCCCATTGCAGCTAATCTTAATAAGAAGTTACCCTCACATACAGTATATGGAAAGGTCATCTTAATAAACTTTAAGTCAGAAGCAGACGGAGGACAGGGCATGGCAATGTTAGCTTCTCTTTTTAAAAACAACAACTTTTGTTTGTGTATTATTACTTACTGATACCTCAGTTACCGTGTCAAGTTTTTAAAGAACCTCATTTATTACTTTTTTTGTAGTGCCTAATGTATTTTAAAGTCTTAAGTACAAGTAATTTGTGTTAAAGGTAATTGAGATGTAGAGGAAGGAGCCAAAGTAAAGTATTATAGAGCAAAAACAAATCTGAGGCGGGTTTTAGGTTTATAGACAGAGAAAAAAATTCAAGCTCCCCGAAGCACGCTCTGTTGAAATACACAAAGCAAAATATAAACTTAAAGGAGGAAACCGAAAATAGAGAGGGATGATCTAAGAAATGCTGTAAGATAAGAAGGATAGGATGGAAACAATTACACCCAATTAAAAAGGTGGAGTGATGATGAAATGTAAGGGGGGGGAGGGACGCTGAGACCGGCTGAGACCGGCTGAGACCAAGCAGGGCCACATGCAGAAAAGCATATCCGTCTTTGGAAATGTACTGACGAGAGGTATGTCACCAGAGAGGTGTGTGTGTGTGTGTGTGTGTGTGTGTGTGTGTGTGTGTGTGTGTGTGTGTGTGTGTGTGTGTGTGTGTGTGTGTGTGTGTGTGTGTGTGTGTGTGTGTGTGTGTGTGTGTGTGTGTGTGTGTGTGTGTGTGTGTGTGTGTGCAGTAGGTAGCAATGGAATTATAGAGCACCTAAACAGGACAGCCTGTCACCGCTGGCTAGCAACCAGCAAGTGTGCTTCTCATTTCAAAGGAATGGAGGGGCAGTGGGTGGGGAACTGTATTTATTCAGAAAAACATAAGCACATGAGTAATACTGTATTAACCAAGATGAGAGGAGGCGGTAGTGGACAGAGAGGAGGTCGTTGAGGGTGAAAAGGGTGCAGGAGGTGATAAAATACTATAGCATGTATTTGTTTAAAACGGTTCCATAATCAAACAAGAGTTTGTGAAATCCAAATAAGCTCCCCAAGCCTGGCAGATCAAGCAAGTAGCTCAAGCATATAGCTATCGTTTAAACTAATCAAAACCAGTTATTGTCAACTAAGCACATGTAAGAGTATCTTCTTGTAGCTCTCTTCAATTGTACTGGCATGAGGATATGTTTCTGTCCTTTTTCTGATTTTAGAATAGCTATAACAAATCATTGGCAGTAAGAGCTACATTTGTAAATTGAATTCCGGGCAACAATTCCCAGGTCTCTTTGGGATGAGAGCTAAGAGGTCAGGATGTCAGCCGGCCCAGAGACCCTTTGCTTACCTCTCATGGCCTCTGTAAGAAAACAGCTGTGATGAGAAGTGATGAAGGTCTGAGCAGTTGTTCATGGAGCCAGTAGTTAGAAACACCAGAGGCAAGCAAGGGGCCCAGTTTTTAAAACTCAGTGGTGAATTCCACAGGTTTTAAAAAACACTAACAGTTGCCACACGTCTGGCAAGGCTTGGCAAACACTTTCTTGTTTGTCGGGGGTCCAAAACCTCAACACATCCTACTTAACTTGTTCCTAGACAAAATAAATAAGAGGCAAGTGTGACAGAAGCTGTCATCATTTCTGGGTTGCCTAAAGTCACAGTTTGTTTTGGTCATTTCTATTTATCTTTAATCAAATTCACAGAGATATAAAAACAGCTGTACTGCATGCAACTTGATTGAAAATGCCAAATATAACTTCAAAGCATCTCGTTCACCTTTGACAGATGTGACTGGACACAGCATTCAAATGAACATTGGGTTTGTGATCTAAAAAGTCATCGCAATTTTCATTGGTCACAGCAAGGACCGCATGTGCATCCATATTAAGGTGGGGTCAGTAAGACAGGATCATCGTCACAGCCGGTTTGGCAGAGTCCCCAGTACTTATTCAAGCAATGTTTCTCAGCACTTTATATTATCTCAGCAGATCAGCAAACCTTCTGCTGATCCAGCAAAAGAAACATTCAGTATAAACACACAGACTTACACTTATAAGGTTAAACAGAGGGATCTATGTTTGTTTGTTGTATGCTGTAAAAAGTGCAGTGCAATGCAATGTTTAGTTAAGCAGATGTTGAGTCTTGCGTGATATGAAGGCATTATTTACTGTGTATTAATCTAACTGCAGCTGCTCCTTGTTGCTGTTGCTAAATATGTGGGCGGACTATAGTTGCAATTACAGCTTTTAAATCATGATGTAATTGTTATAATTAAAGTTATGTAAGGCAACCACAGAATGTCCTGAAACTGATCTTGAATTCAAACTTGCAACATTTCATGTAAACATAAGCTAATTTAAGAAGCAACTATATTAAAGACAGAATACAATATCTCATGTTCTTATAGACCTGAACATAGTGGCGGCGGGTATGACTTGGAAACCCTCATCTAAATTTTTCTTCTAAAACCCTTTGTTGTCCATATTATTTCTCCATCAGTCATTTTTCCAGACTTACAGTAACATTCAATTGTCAAAGAGCTGAAGTGCAACGTCCAAAATTTAAGAGTAGCACTCTGATGGGGAAAAAGCGTGGTCAGGCCTCGAGGCCAACGATCAGGCCTCTGATACTTTCCCTCTAAGACACCAGAAGACATTCATCAAATACTGCTGTGTACACATCCTGCGCTAACTTTCAAGCTCTACTTGCATCACGGCTGTGCTGTGTATACACATCTGCAGATCCACGCTGTTTGTGGCTGGAGCTCCTGTGTAATCTCAAACTTAGCCGAGCTATGCTGTAACGTGGGTGGGCATATTACGGGTACGGACAAGTGAAAAGAAACATTCCACTCATATTATTACCTCGAGCAACACCAATGCAAGTAGGCATAAATCACATTTTGAAAAATGAAGTTACTGTACACCACCTCATGAAGTTTGAAACTGTTTGCACTTAGATGAGGAATACTGTAGTATTATATGAACTGTTTTAACTGATTTCTACTCTACTGTAGCACCGTGTGTGTGTGTGTGTGTGTGTGTGTGTGTGTGTGTGTGTGTGTGTGTGTGTGTGTGTGTGTGTGTGTGTGTGTGTGTGTGTGTGTGTGTGTGTGTGTGTGTGTGTGTGTGTGTGTGTGTGTGTGTGTGTGTGGTGTGTGTAGAGTGGCGACAGGCACGGATTATGTGCCTGTAATCCTTTTCATCACAGTAGGTGCTCATGGTGTCTCTGCAGTAGACAGCATAATTTACCTACATCTCTAAGACTTAGGATGGGACAGCCCCCCCGCCCCACACTTGTCTGAGTAGATTAGATGTACAAGTAGGTTTGTAAGACCTTCATGCATCGTTTTCATTGATACAAGATGGAATAATATCAGAGAAAATATTGAAAGGATGTAGAGGAATAACCAGTTAATAGGCATGTTAAAAGATGGTGTCAAACTGTGCGTGTGCACAGGTTTGAACAGAGTCCTAATGTGCTCTGGCACAAAGGTTGACTTCAGCAATCCACATCAGTCACACTAATTCCATTGCCCCCAAACACACATCAAGCCCAAACTTAAGTGTTCACTGGCAGATAATAATGGCCGTCTCAAACATCCTGCTGCCACAGGGCTGAGGCCACCTGACCTCTGACCCCAGCATGTGAACTCCAACTCTGCACGAATGGACAATCAACTTCCGGACAACAAACACCTGTTTGTTTCTACCAGCTAATAATACTCAGAGGGAGGGGGGTGTTATTCCGAGTGAGTCATTACACTCAAACACGCAAAATGTTGATCTGCTAATCCTGTCCGTAGGGAGGTTCTGGACAGCCACAAGTGTCTAGGTGCTGATTAGTAGTGAGCTGGTGAATGAGTAGCAGACCAGGATAAGATTTTACAGACTGTTGTCTGGTAATTAGGATGCTGGTTTACATATCCTGAGCAGTTGGGGCTAAACAGGGACACAGACACGCATCTGACGTCAACAGTGTTAAAAGCCTCTTTATAAGTACATCTGACAAGTTAGCTTGTCAAACTCTACATTTACTCTCCAAATTGTTTGAAATGGACAGTATTTATCAAAAAGGTAGATCCTGGCGATGATCGAGGCCACATAAAACGGTAAGCTCAAACTATTTACAAAATAAGAATATAGAAAATTGCCAACAATTCAAAAGCAGCACATTTGAAACTTAATTATTTTGACAACAAGATGAGAAGGCAACAATGAAAATAGGTAATCAAAATTATAGTGTCATTATTTTAGGTTTTTCTTTCATTAAAGTTGTCTAGATGCAGATTTTGTGTTGTTCTTCTTCCAGACAACTCAATAATGCAGTGCTTTTTGACATTACATTTAAGTCCCAAATCTAAGAGAAAGAGATGTCAGAAATGTTAGCGTTTGCAGCTACATTGCAAAGCATCAACAAAACACATTTTACATAAAAAGTAAGTTCACTTAAAAATTATCCCTGCCAAGGATTAGCTATCTGGAATCAAGTCCATGCCAGTTTGTTTTCATGCTGGACTGAAACATGTCAATGGTAAGCTTCGGAAAATGATAGGCAGTAATTTTGAAAGTACACACAATTTGTATTTCATGAGCCAAAACATGCTAAACCGCCAGTACGCTACTTAAAGGATGGCCTGAGCTTTTCACTGCCTCAGAATGTGGACTGGCAGCCACAGCCGACCTCTGCCCACTCCAGTCGCAATGACAGATGCCAGGGCCACTTACAGCCTACAACTGTCCAGGCCTAGCCCAGGTTGGAGAGGGCTTTTCTTTGAGAGAGAGAGAGAGGATTGTGTACCAGGCTGGGTGCTGCTATGGTCACAACTGCACCGAGAGACACTAGCCGCCACACAAGACAAACATAAACGCTGCGTGCCTGCCAGCCCGGGCTGTGGGCAAAGCGGCTGAGCACCCCGAGACGATGGATTCACCCTTTAGTGGAAAATTTGCATCAGCCAGCAAGGAGCCCAGAGAAGGTAGCGATTCACCAGACCCCCCCACTAATGTAGCCATCACTACCCAAGCAACCACAAGCTAAATGTGTCCTCCATGCACAGCAGAAAATAACTGTTGAGAGGGAGGGAGGGGAGAGAGAGGAGTAGGGGGACGCTGATATAAAGATATCAAAGTAAAGCATCGGGATAGTGCTGGATGGACAAAATAGGACTGGAGTTATTATGGTATGACCATAGAGAGAAACAACTTCATTAAACACAGGAATAAATATTGGAAGATAAGGAGGGAGACATGTGGACTGAAGGGGATCTGAAAGATGAATGGAGCTCTCCTGAAAAAGAATACAAATGACTGCAGACAGATGAAGAGAAAGGGGGGCACGGGGGAAGGGGGTCTCCAGTTCAACCACCACATTTTTTCCCTCGAAAGGGATATAATTTACGCAAACCCACTAAAGGTCAGGAGCAGAGCAATTGGTGCCAACTCCGTCCCAGCAGCCAACCTTTTTTCCCTCTTTCCACTTCTGTTCATCTTTCTTTCGTTCAGTACCTGGCTTTCTCTCTTTCTGCCTCACTAAGCATCTTTTCCATCTATTTTTATGGGACTTATTCCATCAACTGTGGATTAAAGGTTGGGTGCCGCTCGCGTGTTCGGGTGTTATTCAAAGACCTTGTGTCTTTTAACAATCTTGGTTTCTGCAGCGTGTGGTTGGCAGGAAGTGGTGTTCCACTCCAGTTTCAACGTCTCACATCCCCCATCTTCATTACGGTCAAAACACAGAGGGAAAGGGAAGAAAAAATGGTATAACAGCAAAGGTGGAATGGGCATAGCATTGCATATAGGGCCGTGGAAAGGATGGATTAAAGAAAGAAAGGCTTTGTAACCAGGGTAGGTGAGCGGTACAAGTAAAAAGAGTGAAAGATTTAAAAGGCAAGATGATCAGTTTTCTTAATAAAAGAAAATCACTCAGATAGGACCTTTTTTTTACCATGAATATTGTCCCTAGTCAAACTCTGGATGTTGCCATTTGACGAGAAAGACAAAGAAAGCACGCAAAAGAGGGAAAAAAAATGAAGTATTCAAAAACTAGAGAGCAACACAGAAAATATGGTATTGACACAATCTATCCCTCTAACTATAAATGAACAGAACAAAATAAGACAAAAAATGTTGTTTTTAAAAAGACACAAACGACTGAATTTGCTGTATGTGTTTATGCATGTGTGTTGGTTTGCACAGTAGTTAGCTTGTGACTAACGTGCAGAGACAGACGCGGCCTGCTGGCTCACAGCTGTGAGACCCACAGCTTCACAGCAGCGAGACCCACAGCTTCACAGCAGCAGTGGACCGTGGAAGCACCCTGATGGCCAGGATGTGAGGAGAAAAGTTAAGAATAATACAGGCCACCTCACCAGCGCACGTGTGTACTATTTTTCTATCGCCACTTGTTCATCAAGCCAGTGTTTTTTCAGTCCAGTGCTGATGAAAGGCTTGCTCCTCTAAAACACCACCCAGGCAGGTCAGAGTGAAAGACACAGCAGCTCTCCAGCTTTGTCCCTTTGGCCTCTAAGGAACAAGTGGTCCCTTAAATATTTTCCTGCCACTGGGCCTCTCTCTTTCTCTGGGCTGGTCTTTTGGTCAAACATGTTTGTCTAAGGTGCTTTGTGAAGAAGTTGCTCTTTCACTCTCTCTACAAGACCCCGTCCACACAGCTGGCTCACAAAGAAACCATGCGAAAAGGAAAAACAGCATGATACGGTAAACATAGGCTCAAAACTGAGCAGGCACATCAATTTGAGAATGTTTTTCAGTGGCTTAATACTTCCTCCTTCCTGGTTTGGAAGAAAAGAAGACACTGTTAGAATTCCAGAGATAAGACAATGTAAACTATCTAAGGTTGTAGTGACGTAACTACATTTAAGCGATCTATGAGAGACGGAAAAATTGAAAAAAAGTGTAACTCAAACTATTTGTTTTAAAGTGTACTGCCTTGTTAAAAGTATTACCTATGATACGTCTGAATGCATGTCTTAAAGACGACACGGATGATTACCTTTATGTCACTCCACCTGTCAAATCTCCCAGAGCGAAGATGAATCCTGTTTGGCAATGGTCTAGGTGGTGTGCTGAAAAGGCGAAGAAATAAGACTGGTCCAGACATGTATGTGTGTATGATAGTGTTGCATGTACTGCGAGAATGCATGCATGCTTGTATCTGTGCACGTCACAGGCCTATCCAGCTTTCTGGTAAGAAAGCAGTCCCTCCAGCTCATGGTTGGGCAGCTGTGTGAGAGACACCTGTGCCCCACATGACCTCAACACACACATCCAAAGTGCACTGGCAGAGTGCCCCTATGTTGGAGTTAATGGCGTTGCCAAATATCGGCCTGTGTCCCCCACATACATTTCTATGGATAATGGAAAGGAACTGGAACCACTTTAATGGGACTTTGACAATGGGCGCTGTGGATGAGCAAATCCACAGAATGTATGGGAGACAGCAAACGACCAGTACACAATCATCCATGTAGGTATGTTTGCCTGCACCAATGATCGAAGCAACACCACAATATAACAGCTACTAAATTGAGACTTAAAGTGTAATAAGGATGCCTTGAACTTAAAACATCAACATCTACAATCAGGATGAAGTCTGCTTTCCCTAATCTCTTGTAGCGAGAATGAAACATCAAAGGCAGCAAAGGCACAATAGAGAGCTTACACTCCCAACTCTTACGACACTCTACGTCCCACTTGTCCTCAACTCTTCAGTCCCCAGCCAACAAAGCCTTGCACAATAGCTGACTGACTAATTGACCTCGCTGAAATAAGTAATGTTAGAAGAGGAAGGCCCACAGAGGTTTCTTCAACAGCACACAGACTAAAGACCAACTGGGGTTCCCCCTGAGGGTCCTCCATCTTTTCTTCTCTTCTCCCACTCTACCTTGCAAAGCACAAAGGGGAAATTATTTCCTGGCAACCATCACCTCCTCAACTCTCCCACCAATTACATTTTGATGACATTTTTTAATCTTCTTAGGCCAAGTGCACTTTCAGGGGCGCACACACAACCTGTCACGGTAAAACAGAGAGGCCATGCAGGTGCAGAGCAGCTTTTGTTGTCATAACATTTCAAAAGAGACAAAAGAAATCCAACAGGCAGTGATGCTGTTCCCAGTTCTCCACACAATATTCACCAACCTGTTTGTCTCAACCTCTGGTGCCTCCACGCAATGTAAACACAGTGAGGCACCAAAGCATCCCGTCATATTACCGGTTAACAGAAATACTCATGTACACACACACTAACAATGGCATGCCTCAGCACTTTTCTCATTAAACGAAGCATGGCATATTTTCCCTGACTCACTGCCACAGACATCTTTCCACAGTTGGATAGACAAATAGGGCCTGCATTGAAGGTGACAGCAGCCAGGAGCACATGTGGCCCACCTGCCACCGACCAATCAGGGAGTCTCTTTGAGGAAGACTTTCCTTCTGTTTTTTTTTCAAGTTTCCTTTTCAGACGGCAGGTCTGCCAATTACGGGCCAAGGATAGCTGGTTTCTATCATGGAAACATGATCATAAAAGAGAATAGAACGAGCAGACAATCCACCTAGCCTGCTCTTACTATTAAACTAAAGGAAAGTTCTGCTCACTCAAACTCGAAAAAGAAAGAAAGCTGGGCTGGATTTGCTTTTGTGCCAGATGTGGCTGAGTGGTGAGCTGATGTTACACAGGCCATTAGCATATGTGAGAAGCGATTGGCTGAGATATTATGAGATAAGCTTTGGCATCAGTATTGGCTGTGTCACCAAACATTATGGGATAATTGGCTGCTCAAATGTTTCTTGAGCAGGTGCGTTTCACATCATTAATGCATGCATTGTAAGATTAAGGTTAGAATAAAGACAGTCTTGAGAGTCTCAACTTTAGGACGCTCCTAGCCTTTATAGGAGGCTAGGAGTTGTTGTGTTATAATGAGGAACAGAGAAGTAATCATGCAGCTAACGATCACAATTTGTGTATCAAAATCAATGGTTTAGTACAATTTAAATAACAACAAAAAATAATTATAAAGGATTAAAGAACTGTCGGCATGATGAGAGTTTTCAACAATATGCAAATCTGCATCTCAAAGATAGAAAAGGCAGGTTAAAGTTTGCCCAAGTAGAGTAAGACATGAGCTACAGCTAACTGCTATGGACAGATGAGGCCCAGATCAACATGTCACTTCATCTGTTATTAGGGAGGTGGCATGTTACCTTGGTCACTTCTGACAGATGTTGCAAGATGAATGCAGAAACATGTAGCCTGCTCAGAAGTTTAGCCAATGCGTAAAAAGTGATTGGAGAGACACAAACTTGAAGTCAATACTTGATTAAAACATCTACTATGGGAGATTACAGAGCCAAAACAACATCAAATGTGGCAGCTATTGATGAAATGGACTTAAATGTTGCTAGAACTACCACAACTTTTATCTTGGTTTCATCTTGGAATGTGCAATTTTGCAGTGCCTATTTATCTCCGTACATTTATGAATGATGTGGAAAGGAGAAACTTCGGCCTGTCTGTGTGCATTAATAACGCATTCGCTCTATCACTCCCTTTGTACTGTTATTATTCTTTGTAAGAATATGAGGTGAGCCCTGACATGCTGCCAATCTGCAGCCGTCCCAGAGGCAGCAGAGGGGGCCAAGCTGCAGGGCGGGGTGCAGGGCAGAGGAAACCATCTACTAATGGGAAACACACTTCTCTCCATCGCTCAAATTGCTCCTTCTACCACAGCAGAGAGAGGTGGCTGGCGTCCAGAAGCGAGGCATGATTTAAAAACGGGAGCTCTGCCGCGCCACGGTGCCTGATTCTCGTGAAAGGGACAATCATGAGTCTTATTAAATACATGCATGTGTTGAAAGAGTCTGTGAAGTACAAACGAAACGCATAAAACAGAAAGACAGAGAGGAAAGGTAGAGGAATTAAATCAAACGAATGCAGTAGACATTAAAGTAAAGGCACAAAGATACCAGAGGACTTGGAAAGCATTCACTCTGAAGCTACTCTGGTTTGGAAAATCTCCATATATCTGCCTCCAGAAATAGCATACCATTGCATTGATTCCTACCAGCCTTCTACATCTCTATTAGGTGCTCGGTTACTGGACATCTACCTCACAAAGCAAGGAGAAAAGTGCTGAAATGGACTTGGAATGGCCACGAGTAGTGTGAAGGCTTTTGGTATAGGCAAAGATCCCAGATGTTATTGCCAAGGCATTTTTAATAAAAGGGGAACAAATACATTTTTCCAGATGTTAAAGAAAATATATATCTGCAGCTGTGAGCTGCTTCTGTTTTTGTAAAGGATGGAAGGTGAAGTCTGACACTGCCTCAAACTCCAAAACTGGGACAGACTGGATCTACAAAGAAAGCCCTTTTTGAGTCATTTGTGCAATTTCCTTAACATCATTAAGACTTGCTCAACCGTCACGCAATTTGACGCAGCTTCCCTCAACATCTCAGACTAGTTTAGTCTGCATGAAATTATAATCCAAACCATAAAGGAAAATAAAGGTGAATGGAAGAAGAGAAGGGGGAGGTAGGAAGGAAGGAGGTAGCTGAAGGTGGGAGGGAAGGATTTTTTTCTATTTTTCCTTCTGTGGTGAGTTCACACAAAAGGGTCCTTCTGATCCCTGGAGTGCTGAGCACATACCTGCGGGATGAAATGAAAACCCTCTGTGAATTATATTAAATATCCCCTGCCAAACACTCCACATACTTCTATGTGTTTTGACCAGATCTGAGAGGCTCCATTTGGGATTTGCTTAAAAAAAACACTTAATTAGAATCCCAGACACCAGCACCTTCAAAAACTCAGCAACTTCCTTTCATTTATTTTGCAGGACAGAGAAGAAGAAGAAGAAGCAACAGATGAGTGGGAGGACACGTGGTAAAAGCCAGAAGGTCTAATAGGTGCCTAGATAAGGATAAAAAAGGGTTAACTGTAGGATAGCAGCTGGAACTTTGGCAGGTTAGCAGGAATAAAAGGACATTTGCTTTTTTCAGTTTATCATAGTGCGTGATGGGGAAATTGATGACTTTTCAAGGAGGTGTTATGGAACAAAAGAAGGTTTCCACGTGAGCGTTCGTTAAAGGCCATCACAATTCATAGAGAGACGATATATAAAAAGATTCTAAAGAAAACATCTCCCTCCCCCTCCTTTTTCAACCTCTTTTCCTGGTCAAACCCCCCCTCCACTGAATCACAAACCCCAAATGACTAACCGATTCCAGACACCAATGTTTCAACTGTCAAAGTGAAGAGTTCAGGTTCTTTGACAGAACGTGTGCGGTCACATCTTTACCCCATACCCTTCCCCCAAGGCCATCCTGGAGAGGGGGGGGGGGGGGGGGGGGGGGCAGCAACTGAAATGTCAACTTGACCCTGAGGATCACCTGACATTTTGTAGTTTTTAACTCTCCCTCCACCTCAAACATGACTTTTTCGAGCTGGATCAATACAACAAAGCTCTGTTCACTCCTAGAAAGTGAACTCTGAGAAAGTAGCAAGGTCAAATGATTGTTCAAACATTCTGTGGCAATTTCTTTTGGGTCGGGTTTGGTTAGCGATGCTGCAGCTGCACCTAATCCCCACAGGAAAGCCTTCATCTGGGACTGATTTTAAAACGCCTGGGCCAGGGTAGGAGAAAGGGGGGGCGGGGGGGGGGACTGTTCTGTAAAAAGGCTGGTTCCCTTTCTGGGGCACAGGCCTCTTCTCAATCCATCTGATTAAAGGGAGTTTGGCTCAATTACACCCAATGACTGGGCCCTGCTCCCAGGCACGACCCTGGTAGAAAAACAGGCAGGAATAGATTGTGGAGAGTCAGTGGGGTGCCCTTAAATGCATCACACCTGGGGCGCTCCCATGCATATACCGCAACACATCTCTCTCTCGGTTAGCAGCACAGTCTGTCAGCAGTTCTTGCCTCAGAGGGCGAGTTCTTTGTATAACCTGGGTTGTAAAAACATTGGGGTCGTCTCCCCTGGGACAGGCATATGTCTTCTCCAATCGGCAGGAAGGTGGGCAACAGGTTAGAGTGATCTTTTTTAATCAGCCTCATGCCAGAAAAAAGACAGAGTAACCTTGATGAGGAGTTATAGCAGATGCATATATATGTGTGTGTGTGTGTGTGTGTGTGTGTGTGTGTGTGTGTGTGTGTGTGTGTGTGTGTGTGTGTGTGACCACTTGTATGTGTTCATGTGCTTGAGGTAGAAGAACATTGGTAGTGAGTGAGGATAATTACAGGGGTTCAGGCCAGACCTTTTTTCGCAGATTCAAGTTCATGCTGAACTCTATCTAACTGACCCTCGGAGAGAGCTTTATGACACGATGCTTTACAGACACGCATCATCGAGACTTAGCTGTATCAATGCAGAGTGAAGTGAATCTGTGAGTGTAGATGCTAAACCGCGTGGATAATTATCGTGACGTATCAAGCATTTACACGGCAAGCTGGTTGCAATCCTGCCCGGTTGTAAAGTTCACTGATTGCAGCTGGCTTAGAGGCCCAATTCAACTCATTATTATAATTAGGTTTATAGAGGGAGAGTACGAGAGAGAGAACGGCACACAGAGATCCACACTGTTCTCCAAGGTCCAAATCTGTATGGAAAACAGGCATGCAGTAATAGCTACTTCTGCACAGTTAAAGACACCCCTCTCAGGCTCATCACCCTCCATCCCTCACTTTTTCAGTCTCCATTTCAACCCCAACCAAGAAGGAAAACATTTCCCCTCCATTATTCTCCATCCAAATTATGTTCCACCCACAACCCCGTTTTACTGGCTCATGCTCCCGGGCCTCTATATGTTGTGACACTCCAAAGAAAACAGTCCTACTGAATATCGTGGACGAGCACAGCTAACCTGAGACACACCATGATTACCACGGCCATTTTAATTAAAACCAGGCAAGAAAAAAGAACAAATCCATCTTTATATACACCTCAGGCCTAAAATGACAGGGAGGAAATGCCCCACTATGGATGTTTGACTTTGAGCTTCCGCTGCTGGCACGGTTCAATCCATCAAGCACAGTGAAGAATTAAGACAAGGGTCTCCTTTTGATTATTGCATATTGTCTATGTCATGGCTGCTTCGTTTTGCATGACAGACACGCTCTGAGGCAATGCTGAACTAAAACTAAATTATCTACGGAAAACCACCATGATAAAAAAGCAGTATAAACAATTAAAACCTTGAAGGCCAAAGGGAACTTGAGGATAACGCTGAGGCTGAGAGACAGAAAAGTGCCTAAAACACAACACACTAAAGGGAGAATTTGAATGCACTGTAGCTAGAATGAGTGGAAGGAGGCTTAGACACAAGCCTTTGTTTCCCCAGCTTCTTTATCAACATTCATAAAAAATGATACAGGCTGAATAAACAGCCAGAAATAAACAGTTTGACCTTTACCTAGAAACAGGGCATCTACTCTGTTATCAGCACTTTCTGATTGCACACAGCTATTTTGCTCTGTAAAGCATTTGGCCGTCGCCTACTGTAGATTAAATGAGAAGACTTGATTACATTTTCTCCCAAATGTAACTCCTGAAGCCTCGTTTGTTCTTGACAGTGATCTGGATGTTTTCCACTGTTCAAATTAGCAGACAATAATAGTGCCTCATCCAGTAACAGCAGTGTTGGTAAAAAGCCCAGACAGGACCTGGGGCAATGCTGCAGCTACATTAAAAGAGAGCAAAGAAGCTAGGAGGAGGAGGGGGGAAGAAGCTGTCATCAACTTTGCAACATTTACAAGCCTTTTAAACAAAAGACAAACTTCAGAAATGTGTTATTGTCGAGTACAGTCAGCAAGAAAGAAATGGCAAAAAACACAGAAGTTGCTGATTTGGAAAAAAAAATCTACATTATAAAGTTAATTAGGATGTATTAGTAGATATCTTTCATGCTCAAAAGAGAGATTTAGAGGGGAAAGAAAGGTCAAGGAAATATTTTGGCAAAGAAAATGATATGAGAAGAAAGAGGGAAAGAAGAACGGCCTCGCTTGTCATTTGACTGCCTACCTGCTTTATGTCAGTGCTGGTCTACAAGCATCTGGAGGGGATGTGTCCTTGGGAGTGATCACTCTCTTAACCCGTAATACGATAGCTTGATTGAAGTGAATTAATACATGATAAACTGCAGATGTGCTCGGCACACACCCCATCAATTATGTTCATTACAAAATAAATCAAACAAAATAACTAGTATCAAAATACAGGAAACCAAAGGACTTTTCTCGAATTTAGCGCTATTATGGTATCTAATAATTCCCATATGATGGACGGACATTTGAAAAACTAGAAGGAGGCTGAGTAGGAATGAATCAGGGAAGCTTAACAGCTTGCCACCAGATGAGAGGGACACTTTGGTAGAAATCCTCACACTGCTGCTACATTCTCTTCAAGTTGTGTCATCATTCACGACCATTAAACAGACCCTGAGTAAACTTCAACATTCCTCCGCCTAGAGCAGACACCAGGGAGACAAACCTTACAATAAAATTAGCTAATTAACACTATTTTCTGTGGTTTTACCAGAAACCCGTTTCCTGATGTGCTGAGTTAAGTGGGGATCTTTGCACTTGGATAAACATCACAAAAAAAGTCTTGCTTTGGTATTAGGGAGAAAAAAGACTGTAGCATTAGATATGTTGAATTTCCATGAAAGTATGCTGGCACCGAACAATGCGATGGACTCAGAATGGGCACTCAGACAGATAAGTATCTGTCTCACTCAAAAGAAGGAGGAAGCGGAGGAAATGGAGAGGATTGGTGAGCACGAGGACAGAGGGAGGAGGGACAGTTGAAGTTGTTATTTAGAACCCTGCTGTGTCAACTCCTAAACATTCATCACACACACAGGAAGGAAAAATCAATAACATTCCTCGTATGCCGATTCCCTATGGTATACTTAGGATAGAACACAAAACTGTACCATACTCATAAAGTACTTTTATATTCACACTTTCTGATCCTTTTTGCAACCAAACATGGGCACAAACAGGACCTGGACTTTAACACCCAGACACCCATTCAGGATTGTGGGAAAAGGTATTTCGATCTCTCTGTCTCTACTCACAAACTGAAAGATTGACAATAAAGTTGATTATAACTTTGATACAGACCTCTCAAATTGGTGTGCCAAAGAACAGACGTAGATTCCTAGCTAGCAAACTACAGACACTCTGTGCAGCTACTGTACATCTCTGCCTTTTCACAGCAATGATAACGATAATAGCTTTACTCATTCTGCCACAGTGTGCTGACTTGCCAGGCAGTCCAGTCTGCTTTAGTATAGAATGACTTGGCCCACAAACCTGTTAATAATAGCACTAAAATGCATGAGTTGGAAGTGACAAAGAGAAGCCTTCTTTTCTTTTTTTTTACTGATATTCTGAACAACCTGTGCTGTTGTATTAGCTGTAAAGTGTCTCTACTATAGGTTATTTTTATTATATGTACAGCACTTTGGCTCGACCAAAAATCGTTTATAAATGTGCTATATAAATAAAACTTGATTTGATTTGATTTGAAGCCTAACTCCCACTCGCTCTCTTCTTTCTCCCTCCTCCGCGCTTCCATTCCTCTCCTCTCTGGAGTGCAGCCACGCTCCTGCTCTCCTCCAGCCCTCCGCAGCCGTGTTTGGAAAAATAAACTGGGCCGTTCAGAGAAGGTCAGCAGTAGAGATGACAGCGCAGAACTGGAGGGAGAAGTGTTGATGTGTACTGCTGTTTCCTCCCCTTTTGCAGGGATTATGCACAGAGGGACACAGAGAGAGGATAGAAGTCTCTGTGTGCCAAGCCGACCCAGGAAATGGCAAGAATGTGAGGGACAGTGACAGAGCTCTGGGAGGTCTGCTTTCTTATCAAGCTCTGCAGTGCAAAGGGCCCTCCTGACATCGTTAAATATATGTAAATCAGCAATATCTACATACCGCACACACACTGTCACACTTAACAGCATCGCATGACCTCTCCATCTCACTGACAGACATCAAATTGAAAGAAGGTCAGCGTGATGACTGTATGGGGGGGCAGTACTCACCCGCTGGCCACGCCGAGCGACACCGAGCTGACTGAAGAGCTCAGCTTCCTGCTGTCCCAAAGCCTCGCCTCCCGACCACGCATCTAAACACACAACAATATGAGAAGTTAAGTACTGTAAACATGAAAAATAATAACAACAGATCAGGTTAAACAAACTTAATGAAACTGTGAGTTCTTAAGATGATTCGCCATGGATTTTCATTTATAAAGCATTAAAGGCAACACAATACACTGCATGGATAGATTTTTGCACACAATATGTGTTTGATAGTAGACATATTTTATTTAATCATTTTTTGATTGCACTATATACAGTAGTGAGGAGAGATTTAGACTTTTAAAATGATAATGCCTGAAGAAAATATTTTGAGCTTTTAGAAAATAGAGAGACATTTCACCAAAAATTTTAAAAAAATAATGTTCACTATTTCAAATATCATCTTAACTTAGTTGCTGTTGATCTTTTTGTATCAGGGTTTTCTTTTGCATTTGCAACATGTACTTGTCATTGTTCTCTTGCTATATATTAAGTTCACATTGTACAATAAATATTATCACCAGTGGCAAGTCGTCAGGGCCCTCTAGGCCCTCTCTGAGAGCCTAAGATATTCTAAAAAATAATATTTGAAAACATAAGAAAAAAAACATTTTTACATTTTTTTTTTTTGTTACATTTTTCATTAGTTTTACCAAAATAACTTGATTTAATTGTATTTAAAATAACATTTCCAAAGAAATAAATCATTCGAATCTGCCTGTTCAGTTTCTGTTGGAATGTGAAGGGTTAAATGCCGTCTCTGCGAGTACTGTGAAGACGGGAGGGCTTGTTGGTCCCTCTCTACGTTCACAGAGGGTTACTATAGTAACTCAATGAGAGACTAATGTCAAACGACAGTACAATTGACCAATCATATCTTCCCTCTAAATGGGCGGGCTTTATTTTCGCGGACTTTATGACAAGTCCGCCTGCTGTGAGGTAAAGTGGTGCAGTGACGCGTCCTTAAACCCGGAAGTAAGCTGCGCTCGGATTCCCTCGACAGAAAGCATTTTGAAAATAGCTCGAAATATATGGAGCTATTTCAGGGTCATAAGTTTTGATCATTCAAAAAAATACAATTTATTTGAAAGTTCAAGTTTTTATCCTGAACTTTGAAAAATACAATGATGCATTCAAAATAAAAAAAAGTATTTGAAATAATTTTTCAGGTTGAATATTATTTTTGATTCAGTTCAGCAATTATTTTTGGAATAATATATTTATTTTCAGATTTCACTTTTATACATATTTTGATATTTGAATCCTTATTTTTTTCAGCACAGATTTTTCGTTTTCCGATTCAAAACAATTATTTTTTCAGTTTCAAATCTTGTTTTTTCAGGTTTCACATTGCTTTTCACCTTCAGATCGTTTTTCACTTTCAGATATTTTTCTTTCGCTTTCAGATCTTTTTTTTTCGCTGGCGGGGCTTACCAAAGAGTAGTTTGGCATCCTGAGTGATAGGCCTCCCTCTGTCATGTTGCCTTCATGGATGTTAGAAAACTGAGACCAGCGTCAAAGTTCCGTTAAGCGAGCTGTTGAGCATCGTAGTTGGTAACAATCAAGTACAAATAAACTGTGCTAGAATGTGAAATTACGTATCCGCAACGAGCCAGCAGGTTGTTCTGGTGGACCTGACGCCATCCCCCGCTGTCTCACGGAGAGATACCGCAGGTCCTTCCTTCCTGCAGCGGTCAGACTATACAACCAGCCCAGTCGGCCCCGCACAAAACAACACAGACTATAACACCTCTTGTTAATAAATACCAACTATGTGCAATATTTGCAGTATGTGCAATATATATATGCCGTTAAAAACTGTGCAATATATACCTGGCTGCTAAATCCGCAGAACTGTCACAGGGTGTGTATTATGTAAAATGTTTAACTTTAAATATATATATAATTTCTTTTTTTAATTTTTAATACTTTTTGTATGCATGCTTTAGGTAACATTAAGCTGTCTTTGGCTCTTGTCTGCTGTAACAATGTATATGTATCCCCTGTGGGTCTAATAAAGGTATTCTGATTCTGATCGCAAAAACCAAGCCAATACTTTGCTGCGTTCATGGAACTACGTGGAAGTGGGGAAGGACAACGCTTGATTGCGGATACGTGATTTCAGATTCTAGCAGTTTATTGCTCTTATACCTTGATTGTTGCCAACTACGATGCTAAACAGCTCGCTTAACGGAACTTTGACGCTGGTATCAGTTTTGTTTACAACCGATCACGGGAGTATTGTGTATAGAAAGTGTGTAGTTGTATGTCTTGCGCTACCTAACATCCATGAAGGCATCATGACAGAGGGAGGGCTGTCACTCAGGGTGCCAAACTACTCTTTGGTAAGCCCCGCCCCCCGAAACAATATCAGGGTCAAAAGTCTGAAAGCGAAAAAAAAAAGATCTGAAAGCGAAAAAAAGAGATCTGAAAGTGAAAAACGATCTGAAGGCGAAAAAAAGATTGAAACCTGAAAAAAAAAAAAGATTTGAAACTGAAGAAATAATTGTTTTGAATCTGAAAACGTAAAATCTGAAATTGAAAAAACCTGATTTTTTTTTTCAAATACTTATTTTCTTTTAATACAACATTGTATTTTTCAAAGTTCAGGATGAAAACTTGGACTTTCAAATAAATCGTATTTTTTTGAATGATCAAAACTTATGACCCTGAAATACCTCCATAGAAATAAGGTCTGTGGAAAACAAACCTGTTAGATAAATGCACGTTTTGTTCAGCCGGATAATATCCACATGTCTACCCTACATTTATTATTTTCGAATCATAAATCTAATCGATAGATTTATGATCGATAGATTTATGATTAGCATAAGTTCGTTCATGATGGCTCACTTCAGTGATAGTGATGACATCGTTGCGAAATTATTAACCAATTCATTTTCAAGATTGAGTTACAATGATAAACTGGAGTGGCAAAGGATCAGCTGAATGACCCGCAAGTGCTTCATCCAAAAGGACAGGAGGATGGACTTTGTCATTTTCAATGTGGGCCGACTTAATTCATTTGTAATTGTTACTTGGCTGTGGGTGCCCTGTCATGATAGGTGTTTATATAAATGGTGTTTGTTTTTTTTTGTTTTTTGATTGATGCGTTTTGCACCCTGGGCCGCTGTTTTGATATTCCGCTGAAGTATACGCTGTGACGTAATATCTCTTCTTTTTAAGAGGGAAGGGGGGGGGGGGGTCAGAGGGCCTAGGTATAAAAGTCACGGCTCGCCACTGATTATCACACATCTTTTTGTAATTGCAAGATATACAAACAAATGTAATAAGCTGCAGCTATGAGTTTATCTCACCATATCAAAGCCTGTGGTGAGCAGAAAGTCGTCTTTGGCCCACAGGATGCGGGAGTCCTTGTTGTTCTGAAGGCTCTTGGCACTCTGCGGGACAAACAGTGAAACATTTCAAACAACAAAATAAGACAAACGTATTAGAGAAGACTTCTTGATGCTACATTTTTTAAGGCAATGTCTCTAGATGAACCTTGACTTTAAACATAACCTGGAGGTAAAGTTACAGATAATGAGGGGGGGGGGGGGGGGGGTGATGAGAGAATGATTTGCAGGGATGAGAAGAAGACACAGAAAGGAAGGAAGAAAAACATGACAATTCCCAGGTGCCTCTGACAGATCCCTGTGGTTGGACAGAACAGGACTTGTCCCATGAAAGGAGCGCTTGTTATTGTTGATGTAGGAGACAAGGTGACTTTTGGCCCAAGTGCGTCTTGGATTACCAAACTGTGACTCCACGTCTGTGTGCGTTGTTCATGGTACTGAGACTTTGTTCTGTCGTTTCCATGGGGCATATGTGTCAAAACAACACTGCCACGCTGGGTTTGGTAGGTGGTCTTCAGATGCAAAACACACATGTTGTCAGAGGAAACAGCTGAAAACAACTGCAGGTGTTGAAATGAAAGAATGTGTATGTTTGTAAAGAAATCATGTAAGTGATAGATGTCTTGTAATTATAATGGTGAGTACAAGAGGAAAGGAAAGACAAATTTAAGGCATTTAACTGCTTAAAAGTGTGGTTTCTAAGTAACATGGGCTTTAAAAATCCCTAAAACCGTGCTCTTTAAAGCTTACCCTCAGGTCCTTACTTAGTGTAATGTGTCACAGTCAGTCAGCGAGCCCCTTGAATCTGTGTACTAATACTACAGTTACACTGAACTTTCCCATTAGACACGGAGGTCAGAAATGGAGTTTCCATGGAACAGTTTCCTTCGGCCCCTTAGACCGCTTCGTCTGCCCAAATTACTGTTGTCATTTTTATGGCCACAATAACCCCGAGGAGTGTGGCTGGACATCTGCGTTATGGCAAGAGGACAGAGGCTTATTTTCCAAGGCTCAACACACGCCTCATC
The DNA here is from genome assembly GCF_949606895.1 of Notothenia rossii. Classification (NCBI taxonomy): domain Eukaryota; kingdom Metazoa; phylum Chordata; class Actinopteri; order Perciformes; family Nototheniidae; genus Notothenia; species Notothenia rossii. Next base: position 16,580,996 of record NC_136906.1, read on the forward strand.
CTGTCACTTTTAAATGGCCTCAGATGACAAATTGTAAAAAGAAATGGAAATAACTTGAGCTGCCATGTTGCACCCCTTAACATGGGGTAGGTTACAGGGTAGCACTGCTGTTCATACAACCTCCATTAATGTCAAGCCATCTCTGAGTTCAATGGACACATGCCAAATCAACAACCAAAGCGAACAGTTGGACAAATAGGGGAAAACAGAAATATTAAATCAAGCCAGACCACGTAGAGGGACACATACATATGGGCCCTGTCAATTCTAACTAAAACCCCACTTCAATCTCCTTCCTTCCTGACGTCACTCTCGCCACATGCTTGGCCAAGCGGTTTGTGAATCGACTGCTGAAAGGGAGAAACGGCGGTTCTGATTATGTTTCCTTTAAACAGTCTATATCAAACCTTTCAGCGCAGTTTGCTCTTCCCAAATTCTCGGAAAGCGGACAATAACAGACACACACGTTAGCTTGATGAGCACGAGTTTGAGAGACAGATTAAAATTGAGGATAAGGGCGATCATTGTTTAAACTGACCTCAATGAAAGGGAATTTTTGAAGTTTACTCCCTTCCCCATGTGAGTACTTTAATTGTCTTGTCTTGTTTAGTAGATCTAGATATTTAGAAATGAGGCAGCGAGGAAGCACAAGTGTTTCAACATTGATGTTCCAACCGTGGTTGCCAGTAATGCTGAGTAATATATACAAATTAAAATATGTTAAAATAAGTGACTATTAGGTTTAACAGTTTGTTGTGCTGATTTTTGGAACTTTAGACTGAATACATAGAAATAGAAAGAATCGTCTTTTTTGAAAAGTTGAGTTTGAAGGGTTTGTATTTTCCAAAATGTTTGACTTTTCCACTCAGTGTAATGCTCAGGCCAGGACTCCTGTGCGGGAACGGTCCTTGTCGGTGAAGTAGAACGAACTATAAATCCTAAGCATTTAGATGAATCTGTATTTATGGGCCACACAGGTTTATGGGTTCACACCCAATGTATTGTCCTCAGCTATGAGGGGACTTGACATTGTTACACATGTAGAGAACACATACCAACATCATATCAGTGTTTTAAAAAGGAAGTTCTCAGATGTGCACTTCTGCACCTCTCTCAGGGATGATATGTCTTAGTCCATACCAGCGTTTTATCTGACACCCTCTCTATGCAATACAGATGTTTTCTGGCTCCCTGTGTGCGTCCAAATAGCTTTATCCACTAAGAGGGATTAGAAAACACTCTTCTGAGCTGGCTCTCAAACACGTTTCTGAAGTTACGCTACCAGAGCACTGACAGAGTTGATAATAAGTCCCAGTTGAATAAACACTTAAATTGTGACTGAAGATCATTTCTCTGCCTGCAGTCAGCCAGTATGCAGTTTGCCGATACCTGAACTCACATATGCCTTGATAAGTCCCTGCAAGTGAGTCAGAAGAAAAATAGCTTAGATGTATGAGAGAGGCTCAGAGTAAACCAAGACCTCCAAAAAGGCGATAGATCAGAAAAGAGCGAGGGAAGGAGAAGGCTAAAGCCAGCACGGTATAAACAGACACGGGGATAATTCATTGCCATTGAGCCGTTCATCGGCAGCACCACTGGCCCATTTCCTTTCAGGGGAAAGACAATGCAGAGTTGGTACTCTGACCAAACTAGGAACGAGTTGAGCTGTGACTATTTTAATCTGCCCAGGGTCTGCTCGACACTGGAACTGCTTTTAGGAGCAACATGTGGCGTCTGATTCATATTTCTGACTGAGAGCAGCTGAGAGCCCAATAGTGTTCATGTAGCATGCAAGAGTAAACAGCACAAATGCTGCATCATCACTTTTTTTTCTATATTCAGTCCTGCATAAGCATTATTGTTGTGAAGCACCAGTTAAGTATTTCAGCGTGATGTCTGTGTTTCCCATTACATCATTACTCTGTAATAAGATGAAGGAAGAAAACATAATCACTAGTTCATGGAAATTTGTTTTTTTATTCAATTCAAAGATTCAAACTCAAGATGTTTTCAGATGTGCTCTTTTATTCTTTAAAGAACTTATTTGCTGCTACCTGCCCATTACACTATTGTATATGAATACCTGTACCTAACAAAAATTACAGACACATTTACACTAATGTGAACAATAAAGCATTTAGTTAACACGTTTTTAGCATTAGTTTGGCAGATATTTGGTCATAACAAAAGCACTATTTTAATCCTAAACCAATGACAACAGGAAATAGTTTAAGGGATCAACAAGGTTTTTAGAATTGATTCTAAAAGGTAACAAGGACATGTTAACCACATTTATAAACAGACCCTTCCAGTAGTGGTTGAAATATAAAAAAAAGGTAAAGGAATAACCAAAGTCATGAAGGATTAATTCTCTTAGCACCAAGGATATCTTTGCCACATTTCATTGCATTCATCCAGTACATAGCATTTCACTAATACTCAAATTTCAACCTGCCTGTGGAGGTAAAGTCATGGGATTACCAAAGTATGTGTGATTCATTGTCTTGGGAACGTAAATATCTGTACCAAATTCCCTAACAATCCATCCGATATTTCATTAGATATTTCAGTCCGTTCCAAAGGGATGGACTGACTGTACAGCTTTGCCATCCCTGAAGCCATTTCTGTAGTCTGGCTAAAAAGGCAATAAGGATTCTTCAAGAACTTCAAAACACAGCCATCCTTATCCTGCCTTTAAACCTGACTATGGATTAGGGAGGACAAACAGACAAATTACTCCTTGAGGGAGTCAATAAAAAACAACAACACTGAAAATAAATCACCTTTCTGTGAACCATCTCTGGATCAGACAGGCTTAGCGTTGCCATTACAGCATCCCTCAGGCCTTCACTTCGCTGCCTGAGCCAACCAGCTTCAGGGCTGAAGGCCAATGAGCCGACCTGACGTCTCAGTGCAGACAGCTACACACAGATCACACCGCCATGATGTCATCCTCCATCCGGATATGAAGGCACGTGCTGCTTTGAGCTCTTTGACAAGGTGTCATCAGGGCTTCGCAGCTTGAGCGATTAAAGTCCAATAGAGGATTGGGGGTTTGTGCTGGGCCTCACCTTTTCCCATTAAACAGCGTTTCAGCTTAAGGTAGCGTAACGCAGCCGTTAGAGAGTCATATTAATAGGAACGGCCCGGGGGCAGCCAGAGGACACAACATCTGGATTGTGTGCGTGTGTATATAAATGTTGCCAAACAGTATCGCTCCTCTGCGGCCATACATTTTACTTAAATCCCATTCACCTAGAGCCCCTCGCCTCTCCTTGTGGCTGAGACGTACACACATGCTTCAGATCGATCAAAACACAGAGGGAGAGCGGAGAGAAAAATAAGACAAATGTTTTCCTTAGCAGCCAAACAAAGAATGAAAGCAGATGAAATGTACCCAGAAAGAAAGAGAAATGGTTCACGACTGGACAAAATACTCAAAGGAAGTGTAAAGAATCATGTACACCTGTTTTAAGTGACTGGCTCACACACACAAGAAAGGAAGTTTAAGAAAGAACCTCACAGCTGGAAAAGGAATATCACTAACACAGGTGTCTGCTCCAAGATGTGGGAAACTATTTTTCCGACTACCAAATGGTAAAATTGATGAGCCAGGTCAAATACAAAGAAAGAGGGAAAGATAAAGTACAAGAAAAAGAAAGCCTTGCGGACCAATATAAGGACAATAACCCTCAAATGACACCAGGCAGATTTTACAGTACAGTTAAACACTTTGCAGATGGAGAAGGAGACACAAGAACGTGCCAGTCAGAAGTCTGGCCAATTACAGTTTTATAAGTCTATTAAATATCCTCTCCCAATATAAACAAATCAGGATCAGTCCATCTCCTTCTGTCCTTCTCCCTCAGCTGTTTAACTTCTGAACTTCAACAGACGGAGTGCACATCTGTGTCACTCACGGAGAATGTTGATTCACCCAACAGGATGGATATCAGGTGTCTGTATGCACATATGGGAACAATCACAATCTTTGCATCTCCCTCTATCTCTCTCTCCCTCTCTCTCTCTGACTCTTTCTGTCCGTCCTTCCATCTCTCTGTGTATCAGATGAATTGAGAGGGGAAGTTTTTAATGAGTGCCAGCGGTGCTGTTATTAATTTAGAGTGCTGGAAGATCAAGTGCTTATTTTTCCAACTTCCCCAGTTTTATATATACAGCATAGTGGCAGATCCTCCAGAGAGATAATCTGTTTGGATTAGATTATTGGCAGACATAAAACCATGCTCTGAAATGTTCAAACTCATTTCACATCAAATTGTACAGTCCTTCATTTGTTTTTTTAAATGAGAAAATATCAACCACAGAGTTTAGACTGTTGCCAGTGCAGTATGGCGTTTTTAAAGGAATAGTTTAACATTTTGGTTGACATGCTGTATGCCTATTCGTTATCTTGTCAAGTGTTAGATAACACACTCACTTTTATATTATAATGTATTTTAAAAAAACGTTTTTTAAAAAGGTGTAAAAGCTGGGGTTGTATAGAGACAATCTATAGTAGCTATTTTCCCGATAACCAGTCTTTATGCAAAGCTACGTTAACAGGCTGTGGGCTGTATCTTTATAACTATCATACCAACATAACAGTGATATTGGTATTCTTATCTAACATCAAAGCGCATTTCCAAAAATGCCAAATAAGAAACTAGGACTTGGAACTCAATTTGTAATTGTATGACTCAACTTTTAATGCTAAAAATGTATATTTTGCCCCTGCCTTAATGTAACTCAAGTGTATGATAATAAAATGAGTTTGCTTGCCGGTTCTTCAACAGTGCGTGTCCCTGTCTCTCTGTGTAGCGTCTAATAGGCAACACATCACCATATATAGCCCCATCTGCAGCCACTCATCAGTTCAACCTGCTCCTTATTTTCCACTCTCTCCATCTTTCCACTCTTTTCGAAGAATCATGTGTGTTTTTATTTAATTTCCCCTCCTCTAATCAATAACCATTGCTTTGTACTTTTCATCACCCCTCAAACAGACTGGCTTTCAGTCTTTTGGTCCATGGCTAATTTGTCTTTTCAGTAATTATTGGGTTTTCTTCATCCTGTTCTGCCTTCATGGCCCATTTCAGTTGTGTTCCTGAATCAGGATTCACTATCTTGAATGTAACTCTGACTTAACAGAAGCAGACAGGCTTTTAGTAATAGGAAAGAAGGGGGGGAACGAAAGAGAACCAGAGGGGTCAGACGATGGAAATCAAATCAGCCATTTTATTGTTTCATTTAATCTGCTGCCTGCAGCCACTTTTTCTTTCTTAATTGGAACCAGCTTATGCTTTGCTCATTTCTCAAAGAAATTCCGATGCCACAAGTCCTTTTTTTAATTTTTTCCATATCCTTCCTCTGCTCTCTTCCTATCTGAAGATGAAAATGAACGTGCAAGGTCAGAAGCTGGGCTTCTAGAGAGAGTGTAATCTAAGAAAATGAAATCACAAAGTGAATCCTTGGGTGCAGCTGTAATAGTATACATCTGAGGAGTGACTCCACGGACACGCTCGATGAAGAAGAGTGTCAACTTATACAGTACACACAGTTTCCAAACAATTCTTCAGTAGAAAAATTGAAAAACAGTAGACCCAAACTATCTTATAAGTGCTTCTACTGATTCACCTTGCAGACTGTTAATGTCATTGTCTTTTTTTCACATTTGCCTTGCCTGCAGTCATTCTTTCCCCCCCGTCTCACTTCCTTTGTGTCAGCAAATGAAAAGCACAGTGCAGTAAAAAGGCCGAGTTGTGATCCAGCAGGCCTATGAGCAGAGATACGGGGCCAGGTCTACCCCCGGGACCTGCAGCCCCTGGGGGGGGGGGGGACAAGTGATACGAACTGGAATGATCCCCAGTTAAATATAGTATCAACCTAGAATGGGATATCCAGAAGTCATCTCCCTAGGATAGTTCTTTTTAGTTTTTTTTCTATCCAGAACCTTATCATCTTGGCCTTAAAGTGTGGAAAGATTAAGATAAGACACATAGAATAGAGAAAAGAGCAATAAATGGTGAAAAAAGGCCATTCTGCAGCCTATAGTTTTACAGACGAGGCCATCAATCTTGTGGGGATCAGGGGGGATTTCCTCAATTTCATCCTGCACACACCCCATTTACTACATATCCTATGTATCAAATATCCTGTACTTCCTTTCTTATAAGGTGACAGGTGCAATGCTGCCATGGATTTTGCAACAGTTTCACTGTCGGCTTAGTGGGAAAAAATCGAATAATACCAGATTTGAAAGCCATATTTACCCATAAACAGTCCTTATTTTCACACACACAACCTGCAGATGTTTTTATCAATCAATCATTTAGTGTATAAAATGTGAGAACTCAAGTCAACACCGTTTCCCAGAGCCCTACGTTTTTAAATCGCTAGTAATTTGATATGATCAGACAATAAAAGAAAAACAGCAAATATTCACATAGGAGAAACCTACACCTAACATCCCTCAATACTCTCTTAACCATAATGGAGACTTTTGGCCAACGACTATTAACGGCAAAGACGTCACCCTGTGTTTTAAGAGGTCAGGAAAAAAATATTGGCTTTAAGAATCATTCTACTCCATGGAAAAATAAATCAAGAGGGGAAAAAAGGTAGATGGAAAAAGAGGGTTTAACAAGAGAGCAATCAGTTCCCTGATAGTGAACGACCGAAGTAGAAAGAAAGAGAATGTTGAAGTGTTAGATAGAAAAATATGAAGGTTAAAAAAGAGCACATTATATAACAGGTTACACAGATGTTTTGAGGCTCTATGAATGAAAGATGTGTGGTTTGTCCATGAGTATCTAAAAATCGGGCAGGAAAAAGGGACGTTGTATGATGAAGCGCTCTGGTAGCCGCAGAGCAGGAGGCCCGGCTTTCTCACTGGTGTAAGCTTTCAAAAGCTGGCACGACACTGCTATACCTCTCCTGCTGCTGCACTCTAAATGTTTGCTTCAATCATCCTTTAATTTCAAAGACTTTCCAATTCATCAATATAAAAAGAACTACAATTTGTCCTTGACTCAGGCACAGTCGTAAAACCGAAGATGAGGTATAACAATTCCTGCCAATGGATATTTCGTTGGCGAAGAAGTAATCTTATCCAGCACGTGCATCTGTTGAGAAACAGTGTACAAACCATTACCCTGTCTGAGCCAGGGTTGCTGTATATCAAATCGCAACAATTTGCTAAACAGATCTAGCCAAGGATCTCGTTTTTTTTATTTGCTTATTTTGGATGAGTACAAACAGGAAGAGGTCATCTGACTAAACAAAATAGATGAAGGAGAATCTCGGAAAAGGGCCAAAGCATACAGAAAAGAACAGCTAAACTCCTAGTGTAAACATTGAATTATCAATAATCCCGTAATCCTAAAATGTTACCTAATGTTATTGATACCGTAATGAACCCCAAAAGATGTCGTCATATGTTTTCCAAACTCATATCTGAGTCCTTTTTACTAGGTTTTGGGTGCAGTGAGGCGTCCTCAAATTGTGATTTGTTTGCCAGGCTACGCAAACACTTTAACTGCCTTGTTAAGTGAAATGAAACACTGAAGTTGTAGGAAGGCTGTGATTATTGAGCCAAGGTGCTAATTGGGCCGTGTGGCCACAGTCAGAAATCCATCCAGGCAGCCGCTCCAGTTGGGCTGAGGTTGCCAGGGGGACAACAGATCGGGGGGGGGGGGTGGGGGGGACTGGCACGAACTGCACTGTGCCTACTGGAAGGGGCATCCTTCTGGGAAAAAAAATCCAAGGTCACAGAAGCTGGTCTTGGATCAGAGCAACTTACAGAGCTGGTCGGTTCCTGGAACTAACATGATTAACGGGACCATTGAATTGCCTGAATTCTGCGTTTCAGGCCAAAAGAAGCACTAGAGAGCCAGAGGAGATTTCCAGTGCATGTTTGCTGATCTCTGGGGTTTTTGATGGTTATTGTGGTTGAGCTTCAAGCAATGAATATTCTAAAGAGAATTCTAAAAGATGCACTTAGTGGCTTGATCCTTTAAATCCAAATAGAGATCCGTGGGGCAGGATTGGACCCTAATGACAGAGGGAGGAATGATGCTGCTGACGACAGCAAGAAACTCCGAGGGCTGATGAGAATCTGCACTCCAGACCTGCTCTGTTAAAAACAAAGAGATGATTCTTTGGGTTTGTTTCTCATGGAAAGAGGCTTTTAGACATAGCAGAAGCACACAACACTATTCAAATCATGTGTCCACATTGTTGAAGACACCATGAAGCCCCTCAATCCCTGTAGGCTGACCCACCCTCCAGTGCCTGCTGTCATTTACAGCTCTTTCATAGCCGCAACGGATACAGTTGGCTGGCGTAGCTCCCTCCCTGAAACCACTTCATAGAGGCTTCACATCTTCAAAGGTCCCCCTCGCATTTGTATAGGAGCATGAATTGTGCACAGTGGGATTCGCTGAGGAGGCACATGTGTGAACAGCATGTCTTGGTCATGTTACTGGTGTATAATCATGGAATCCTTTACGCTGTGTAAATACTGGCTTTATTTTCGTTTTACAATCCATTCTTAATCTACTATTTGTTTACTGTAATCAAAGAGCAATATTGGAACTTTCCTGCATCCGCTTCAAGGACTCAAACCAATCATAGCAAAGCAAAATTCTGCAACATATGGTAGTTAAATGTGATTATAATTACAGCAGCAGGGTCAAAAATGTGCAATGGGATCAAATGTGTAACATGCTAAGCAATGATGAGGCTTATATCTTATAAACACTGGGTATCATTTCAATGCCCACGCAGCTCAAGTGTTGACCCCTGGCACGCTCAATGTGCCGCAACAGATCTCAGGCAGCTGACTGACAGCTTGATTAATTACCTCATCTTCTCTATGCTAACACATAGCTCAATCTCCTGTTGATGCTCGCACTGCTCAGTAGAGATCTCCCAAATACGACAGGCCCCCTAATGCCAACTTTACCCCGACACTCAGCAGCTTCACTCAGGGAGAACTGTTTAGCTCTTGCATGAAACCACAAAGTGCAGCAGAACCTGTTGTCTTAAGAAGCTCAATTAGTAAAAGATGACCTAAGTTGGCTTTTTTGTTGGGAAAGGATGTGGCACTTATAAGACATGTGTGAGCCACATTTCAGGGCCCCTGCACTCACATCAACAGTGAGTATAGAAGAAAAACATTCAGCACTAATACAGGTATGTGGCTGTGGCTCAAGAGCTAGGGCGGATCATCGACCGCAGCCACACAACCTTTACTTTAAAACATTGTAATTACTCTAAGGTTTATAAAACACTAGGTTGAATCAAAGACATGTAAATAAAAAACATGAATCCCCTTTTTAACTGCTTTAGTGTTAAATGTGATTATAAATTAGCAAGGTTTACAATTGAATGATAAATGACAATGATTTAATAGATTTCAGTAAAATAACAGGTTGAAAATTCCAGTTTTTTGCCAATTATCTTATTATCTACAATTGTATTGCTTCACTATATAATGATAATCCGTTCAACAAGCATTGGGTATTAAACTGAAGTTTTGAGAACTGCCGTGTGCTTTCAATAACAATTACAGAAAGTGCTGACATAATGGAAACTCTTATAAATACTATTATTACTAAACCAAATAGCCAATTAATGATTAACGGACATAATTTTTTCCAGCTGGGCCTGCCTACGAGATATGCCTAACAACTTGGCTTTGTATCTTCTAAAACAAAAACATAAGACTCTCTTAGTAGGCAACACATCTTTCTGTTCTGTGAGAGCGTGCTCCCCAGTAAGTTAAAAAAAAGTAAAGCAAGAATTTCAATAGAGGTTTGTCTTATAATCCTCACTTCTCATATGCAGAACCATTGTCTGAGGTCTCTTGTAGCTAACCTCCACAACAATTAGGCTAACATATGGAGATAAAACCGGATAATGGAAATAGCAGCAGCGATTGGTCAAACTGAGGTCAGCTGGCCCCCCCAACACAGCACTTTATTTCCCTCGGGGCTCTCTAAAGTCGTGTCTTGTTCTCGCTGTACTTGAGGCCTACTGTGTATCCATGTATATCTCATCTGAGAGTCTGACAGGAACACTTCTGCTATGCTGCTCCGTTTGATTAAAAAAAATATATCTATGTGTGATCTATCTGGGTTTCCATTATTGTCCTATATACACATAATATGTATGACACAGTGCAGAAAATAAAGCATTCTATCAATCTGTCAACCTATCCTTTGATTTCTTGCCAACAGTTCATTTCAGAATCGAGTGTATTTCCAGGTACGTTTACACATACAAGGAATTTGGTTTAGTGTCTGGTGTTTGGTATAGACATCACACTTTGCAGGTGAATTGTTGAAGACCAGGGAAGTGCAGTTTCGAGAGCAAGCATTTGAAAGCTACAGGAGATATTTATTTGTGGTAAATTATATACAGAAACTCTGTAGTGTGTTGACTGATACCGATTAAATAATTAACCAATTGAAGTCAGAAACTGAAGTTTGATGCTCACAAACCCACACGATACATTCCCCTCAGGATAAATTCACACACAAACAGCGCCTGCTTCCTTCAGCTACTTTCGTGCCAAAAAAAACCCAAGCGACCTTGAGGTTATGAAAGGCGCTATATAAATTCAAGTTATTATTATTATTATTATTATTATGAGTTGATCATTTGCAAAACAACACAAGATGCAGAAGATCAACTGCAAGCCAGTTCACAACTCATGCTGCTGCTCTGGCAGTGCAAAGGCCAAAAAAACTGAGCACATTCTCCCTGCTCTCGTAATACCTCCAGGAGCGGCAGACATCCGCCAAGTTTAAAGCAAAGACAGAGAAACAATTTGCTTGTTTTAAATATAATGGATGCTATAAATGGAGCAGTGCAAAGCGTGATTGATTCCACATTGTGTTTCCTGAAAAGGGAAACAGAGATATAGAGGGAAACGGAGATATGGAGGGAAACGGAGATATGGAGGGAAACGGAGATATGGAGGGAAACAGAGTTATGGAGGGAAACGGAGATATGGAGGGAAACGGAGATATGGAGGGAAACAGAGTTATGGAGGGAAACGGAGATATGGAGGGAAACGGAGATATAGAGGGAAACGGAGAAATAGAGGGAAACAGAGTTATGGAGGGAAACGGAGATATGGAGGGAAACGGAGATATGGAGGGAAACGGAGATATGGAGGGAAACGGAAAAATAGAGGGAAACGGAGTTATCGAGGGAAACTGAGATATAGAGGGAAACGGAGATATGGAGGGAAACAGAGATATGGAGGGAAACCATAGACTGTATATATAAAGGGAAACGGAGATATAGAGGGAAACGGAGAATTAGAGGGAAACGCAGATATGGAGGGAAACGGAGATATGGAGGGAAACAGAGATATAGAGGGAAATGGAGATATGGAGGGAAACGGAGATATAGAGGGAAACAGAGATATAGAGGGAAACGGAGATATAGAGGGAAACGGAGATATGGAGGGAAACGGAGATATGGAGGGAAACTGAGATATGGAGGGAAACTGAGATATAGAGGGAAACTGAGATATGGAGGGCAACTGAGATATAGAGGGAAACTGAGATATAGAGGGAAACTGAGATATAGAGGGAAACTGAGAAATAGAGGGAAAATGGAGATATAGAGGGAAACTGAGATATAGAGGGAAATGGAGATATAGAGGGAAACTGAGAAATAGAGGGAAACGGAGATATAGAGGGAAACGGAGAAATAGAGGGAAACGGAGATATAGAGGGAAACTGAGAAATAGAGGGAAACGGAGATATAGAGGGAAACGGAGATATGGAGGGAAACTGAGAAATAGAGGGAAACGGAGTTATGGAGGGAAACGAAGATATAGAGGGAAACGGAGATATGGAGGGAAATGGAGAAATAGAGGGAAACAGAGTTATGGAGGGAAACGGAGATATAGAGGGAAACGGAGATATAGAGGGAAACTGAGATATAGAGGGAAACAGAGTTATGGAGGGAAACGGAGATATGGAAGGAAACGGAGATATAGAGGGAAACTGAGATATGGAGGGAAACAGAGATATAGAGGGAAACTGAGATATGGAGGGAAACAGAGATATAGAGGGAAACGGAGATATGGAGGGAAACAGAGATATGGAGGGAAACCATAGACTGTATATATAAAGGGAAACGGAGATATAGAGGGAAACGGAGAATTAGAGGGAAACGCAGATATGGAGGGAAACGGAGATATGGAGGGAAACAGAGATATAGAGGGAAATGGAGATATGGAGGGAAACGGAGATATAGAGGGAAACAGAGATATAGAGGGAAACAGAGATATAGAGGGAAACGGAGATATGGAGGGAAACGGAGATATGGAGGGAAACGGAGATATGGAGGGAAACGGAGATATGGAGGGAAACTGAGATATGGAGGGAAACTGAGATATAGAGGGAAACTGAGATATGGAGGGCAACTGAGATATAGAGGGAAACTGAGATATAGAGGGAAACTGAGAAATAGAGGGAAAATGGAGATATAGAGGGAAACTGAGATATAGAGGGAAATGGAGATATAGAGGGAAACTGAGAAATAGAGGGAAACGGAGATATAGAGGGAAACGGAGAAATAGAGGGAAACGGAGATATAGAGGGAAACTGAGAAATAGAGGGAAACGGAGATATAGAGGGAAACGGAGATATGGAGGGAAACTGAGAAATAGAGGGAAACGGAGTTATGGAGGGAAACGAAGATATAGAGGGAAACGGAGATATGGAGGGAAATGGAGAAATAGAGGGAAACAGAGTTATGGAGGGAAACGGAGATATAGAGGGAAACGGAGATATAGAGGGAAACTGAGATATAGAGGGAAACAGAGTTATGGAGGGAAACGGAGATATGGAAGGAAACGGAGATATAGAGGGAAACTGAGATATAGAGGGAAACTGAGATATGGAGGGAAACAGAGATATGGAGGGAAACAGAGATATGGAGGGAAACGGAGATATAGAGGGAAACGGAGATATGGAGGGAAACTGAGAAATAGAGGGAAACAGAGTTATGGAGGGAAACGGAGATATAGAGGGAAATGGAGATATGGAGGGAAACGGAGATATAGAGGGAAACTGAGAAATAGAGGGAAACGGAGATATGGAGGGAAACGGAGATATAGAGGGAAACTGAGAAATAGAGGGAAACAGAGTTATGGAGGGAAACGGAGATATAGAGGGAAACGGAGAAATGGAGGGAAACGGAGAAATGGAGGGAAACAGAGAAATGGAGGGAAACAGAGATATGGAGGGAAACAGAGATATAGAGGGAAACGGAGAAATGGAGGGAAACAGAGATATGGAGGGAAACTGAGATATAGAGGGAAACGGAGAAATGGAGGGAAACGGAGAAATGGAGGGAAACGGAGATATGGAGGGAAACAGAGATATGGAGGGAAACGGAGATATGGAGGGAAACTGAGAAATAGAGGGAAACGGAGATATGGAGGGAAACAGAGATATGGAGGGAAACGGAGATATGGAGGGAAACTGAGAAATAGAGGGAAACGGAGATATGGAGGGAAACGGAGATATAGAGGGAAACGGAGTTATGGAGGGAAACGGAGATATGGAGGGAAACGGAGAAATGGAGGGAAACGGAGATATGGAGGGAAACGGAGATATGGAGGGAAAACTAAGGGGAAGTTCCATGGGAGCTGCAAGAGGCTGAAACTGTGCTGATGTCAATGTTGTGATTCATTTATTATTTAAATTTAATCAATACATTTTTCTCTCCCCGTTCAAATGATGACAGAATCCTAAAACAAGGGACTCCCATGTGAACTGATCTCATTTACAAAGTAACAATGGTCGTTTCATTATTTAACCTTTTTTTTCTCTCAACTCTGAAGAAAGATTCAGACAAAATATGACGGACATGTACTTCCCACTATAACGACTCTTCACTTCCATGATGCAGCAGGAGAAACAGCTTATCATCATCAATGTGTGGCCCCAGGTGTCACCCACATGTGCACAGGGCCGTAATTAGTCGAGTCCCCGGGCAGCCAGCGCACTAATGAGGCCTCTGCTCACAAACAACACACATGTGAGCAAAGAGCTGTGTCGCTGCCAGCTGGCAAGCACTCTTACCCCTTTCCTCCAAAGAAATACTTCAGCGCTACCCCGAGAGCACACACCCACAAAGCCTCGCACACGCGCAAACCAACCCTGATCGTTTGCTGAAGCAGCTAAAAGACCTTCAAACCAAAAGTCTGAACCTTGTATCTTAGACCCTGCGCTTCTTAACCTCTGAGCTCCTTCTCCAGCAACCAGACTGACCAATATTCCTGAACCCATCCTCCTGTTTATACCCAAACACACAAAACTTCATTCAAACATGACATCCAAGTTCCAACCACCCCAAGGAAAATGATCTCTTAATTTACAATGAAAATAAGCACATAGAGGAGTAAAGTCATACAAATGAAGCGCTGATGTATCAATGGTGGTTGAGATGGACTCAGGAATGGAATATCCAGATTTTGCAGCACTGTGCCGAAAATATCTAGCTCCCTAATTTGTGAAGACTGACTCAGCTGAGTCAGAATAATTGAAAGTATAACAAACCCTGGCACTGGCAGAGAGGCGGCCAATAACACCAGGAGCTGAAAGCTGGACAGCGGGGAGAAGACAGACAGAAGAAAAGGAATGGGGGTCACAACATCTGGGCTGAGTTTACCACTGGCTATTACCAGGAGGGTCAAATGGAAAAAGATACCAGCACAATACACCATGCATTGGGGATATTTTTAGAAAGAGGGTTAGTAAACAGAGAGAAAAACCATGAGGGAGACAAAGGGGAGAGAGAGGGCGGGGAGGGGCACAGAAAGACGATGTTTAAGAAGAAACAGACCTACATAAATGAACTCATATTGGTATTTTCAATACTTGAATAAATGCATTTTGATGCAGCATAATGCATGTTGAAATATCAAGTCAAGCTCTGACTAATAAGAGGTGACGTAATGGTATATATTTATCACTCATGAGAAGGTCAAAGGTCAAAGGGATTACATTGTTTGGATGGGGATCAACTACTAATTGGCAGCTTGACCTACGCACAAATAAAGACATACTTCTTGCCAGGTGTTTTTTTCTTTCTTTATAAGACCTGATATTTCCACAAGAAAGGGAAGATGTTAGTGCAATACTGTCTTAAATCATGTGTTTCATGCAGTCACACATTTCCTGCTTACACTGTTTACATTTGTGAAGAGAAATTGATGTTAAACGCATAAAAGAAAAGTAAAAGTCTGTTTTAAACCACCAAGCTACACATTCAGAAGGTGTCAAAGGAATGTAAATCACTTTATCACGAATGGTGTTGTTCCATCCAACAAGCACGATGGGGTACGTTGGCTGTATAGATTAAAAGTTTAAAGAAAAACAAAAGCATTTTTGGCTCAGTTTCCGGTAATATAATGTAGGTTGTGGAGCTGGAATGTGGAGCTCAGCATTCAGGAAGGCTGTGACCTATTCTTGGAATGAGCGCAGATTCTTTACAGACATTATATTTCACATTTCATAATGTTGACTCCGTATCCCTGTGGTGTTAGTGTTAGACATTTGCCAACATCTAAACAACCTTCATTCTGCGGGAAGTATCAATATCTCATTCTCTGTCCAGAGTATTATTATAATTATGTGAGAAGAAATCACTTGTTGGTACAACAGAATACTGAGCATTTTTGGGACTTAGAAAGGAATTTCCGCAAACCGTGTCTACATATTTGTAATACATCTAAAATAGTGTGGTACTATTTTAAATCCTGGAGTATGAATGCGTCTCTAAAGTCTAAACTTGCCCTCATCAACCTGTGGCTTAAATCTAAGAGGCTGCTGACCTGCAGGCCAATTGTTATTTGATTAACCTACCTGTGTATTATTATTTATAAAGTTGACCAACCAAGTGTTACTATATTAACTAACTATGAAGTAGCTATTAAATAACAATTACCCCATCATAAATACATAGCTTAGCATTATTAACTAACTAATTACACAAACACACATTTCCAATGCTAACATTTGGGACATTTAAATGTAGTGTTTTTGCCACACACACACACACACACACACACACACACACACACACACACACACACACACACACACACACACACACACACACACACACACACACACACACACACACACACACACACACACACACACACACACACACACACACACACACACACACACACACACACACACACACACACACACACACACACACACACACACACACACACACACACACACACACACACACACACACACACACACACCTAACAGGGGGTTGAGTCTGTAATTTATGGAAGGATATAAAAGATGGTATGACTGGCCTCTCTCAGCCACCTATAGCAGTGAAACCGCTGTACTTTTCCTTGGCCCTGCCAGGCGTTCCCTCCTCAAGTCCAAACCCGTTCCAACCCATGGTCCTCTCTAATTTCACCCAAAGCAGCAGAAGCTTGAAAAAGAGGTATCTGGCCCCCAAGTCCAGCAAACTATTCCCTTTTCCCGTCTGCCTCCTCTTCCAGCGACCGCAGATCGACAGCTCTACGGCCAGCACTGGGCCAAAACTATGAGGGGTATTTTCAGCACTGTAATTTGAAGAACACATGGTATACACACACAGACACACTCACATACTCAGCAAATACGCAGACATCGGGGATAGATCAAGAGATAGAATGAGACAGGATAGAGGAGATGCAAATGCCCGCCAAGGCACGTGTCCTAACATCCACAACACAACTTCTGGTCAGCAAATGTGCATGCTGATTTCTTTCTCCGTGTGCTGGGTCCGAGTGGTCGGGTAGCTCAGAACAGGAAAACAGGGTGGAGGCCTACATGGAGACGTGAATGAAACTCATCTAAAAACAAGAGGCCAGAGTAGGGATGTTATGGCAGGGAGGGCAGAACCAATGTGAGCAGTAAAAACAACTTTTATGCTACATATAATGTTTTCTTTGGGACCTAATGAATTTCCACTTTTGTTATCCTTACTTACGATGTTTTTAACCAATTTAGATGCATTTAAATTATTTGAAAAGCTAATGTGACAACTTAACAGTAACTTGTAACTCTTAAGCAAAGAGATGATGAAACGCCATATTATGTTAAAAACCACATCAAGGATTATTTCTGAAACAGTATGGAGCTCAAATGCTTTTTCTCTTGCGGGTTTACCACAAGGTGAGTTCCTTTTTATATCCTGCTTTTTTTTTTTTACACATACTGGGTGTTTCTCAATGTTGAGGAGACTTGCTTGGTAGCACACGTACCTCCGAGTCAGTTGCTTCAGAAGCGAGGCAAGAATCCTTCCTAGCCTCGGAAAACGAAGAATTGTGGAACAGGCTAACAGGTGTGCGTCATATGCGAAGCCCCGCCTTAAATGGAGCCCGATTTCCGCCAAAGATTTGGAAATTGGTCCGTGCGCAAAGCATTGTGGGGATTTTAAGACCGCGGAGGATACACATGTGCAGCCTCGAAACGAAGTACGCCGGCCTCGGTAGAATTCCAAGTATCCTGGACATTGGAACAGTCCTTCGGCGGGACTCGATGATGTAGTATCCTTGAAATTGTGGCCGTTTCTCAATCGCGAGGATGCTTGCTTGGTAGCACATGTCTTCCGAGTCACTTCCTTCAGAAGCTAGGCAAGAATCCTTCCTGGCAATCGGAAAACGAAGAGTGGAACAGGCTAGCATGTGTGCAGGTGTGCGTCATATGAGAGGCCCCGCCTTACATTTTCCGCCACAGATTTGGGGAAATTGGTCCGTGCGCAAAGCATTGTGGGGATTTGAAGGACGCAAAGTCTACCCATGTGCAGCCTCGAAATTACCCTCAAACCAAGGACGCGGCCTCAGTGGAATTCCAAGTATGCTGGAGATTGGAACAGTCCTTCGGCGGCACTCGATGACGCAGTATCCTTGAAATATTGGCCTGGAAGCCAGTTTCCTCGCGATTGAGAAACGGCCACTCTTTCCAGTACAGCTTAGCTCTGAGTGTTAGCGATGCTTGTTAATGTAAACAAAGACCATATTACGTCCAAAACACATCAGGCATTGTTTCTGATAGCGACATTTCTGATAGGGCTGAGGGTGTAAAGCCAGCCCACATTTCTGATATTACGTAATATCGGTGGCAAATCTGGATCAGCTCCATTGTACCCCCGTTTTTAGAGATGTGGGTACGCTTTGTGAGTTCCCTTACACACCGGGGACACATGTATGTATACAAGACATCCAAATGTGCATTTTGCATGATCGGAGACCTTTAATGGAAAAACTGTGGAAATAAAAGGATGCCACATATATGAACACATGCACTCTCCCTGTGTGCCAACTACCTAAATACAACATGCAGTATGCTCGTGCACAAACATACAGTACACACTGATTACAGATGCAGTATATACTGCTCCTTCTGGCCAAGACCTTAATTACCCAGCACAGTCTTACTTCACATAAATACAGCGAGAGCAGAGCTGTAATTATGGCCTATATTTACCCCACCTGGCTAGAGGAGAACACAGTTCAATGCGGGCCACAAGGATGAGCCAGCCCCACTCGACTCTGCTGCCATGAGCTGAACCAGGACCAGGACGCATATGTGTCCCATCCTGAAAGCATTCTGGTACATCTGCTGCCCAAAAAGATAATATATGATGTAATGTATGATGTCCTTTATTGTTTTATGTTTCATGTGGAACCTATATGCTGCAGGTCTCCCTTGAAAAAGAGATCTATGATCTCAATGGGACCAATCTGATTAAATAAAGGTTTGAAATTAAATGAAATAAGCTACAACTGTGGAAAACCTAAAGTAAAGTATTTGGGGGGGGGGAAAGCAAATATAACATGTGAAAGCAGGTGCCATGTGTCTATGATCTTGTTGTTTTAGGTGCACACAGCATACGTTGTGTGTGTGGATGACAAGGAAATATAAACTCCTGCCAACTCAGAGAAACAAACATTGCTGCGCTTTACTCTGACACTCTGTAGCTTTAATAAGATATCCTTCCCAAAAAATATTTTCAGAGAAGACTTATGGCTTCTCTTGATGAGGACAATAGACTGGCTCTCATGTCAGAAGCCAAACAGACCTCCAAGTGAGGTTACACATCCAAATAGCTTGGACACTTCTCTGCCCCTCTCTGTTTACTTTGTGGCAAGATTGGCTTTTCCCTGCCATCACATCTACATCAACAAACTGATTGGCAGGTATATACTGTGCCCTTGCAGCAGACAGACACACAAACACTTGTGTGTAATCTACTTTTAACAGCTGAAACATCCTGAAATGCTGCATTATGTTGTGTTTTATGGGTTTGAACATTGCTTTGGTGCTCTGTTTAGGAACTAACGCTTCCCACTCTTCATTAATGTGTCACATTTACTGGCGTCATCATGTTTCAGTGTGTTTAGGATTCATCGCCCGCACCCTTTAAACCCTCCTTCAGCAGATGGAGGTGTTAATCAGAGTGGCACTGGCTCTATATTCAGAGACAGAGAGAGTTGCGAATGTGAAAGCTGTCAGGGTGAGGCTCTGCTTTCAGAGGACTCCAAATAGAAGGAAGACATTGGTTGTTTCAGAGAGAACAACAAATCAAGAGAACTAAAAATGGAAGAGCAGCCCTCTAATAACTTTGATCTGGGTCCTTACTCTTTTTGTTTGAGGTGGTGAAGCCATGTGTGGAGTGCAGAGGAGGACAGCATGCTGACTCAGGCCTCTTCACTTTTAGGTCCTCCTCTCAATGGCAGGGAGACCAGAAGGATTTATGAGAGAGGTGAAGAAGGGACAAGAGCAGACTTGGCTCGATGCGATGGTCTCCTGGTGGCCCAGCCGGTTGGAACAACCCTTGTTACGCCGCAGACCATCTTTTGAAATGTTGTTATAAGCTATACCATTTATTTTCTTGTTGGCTCTGCCTTGATAACCAGACAGAGAAGGAGAGAAAGAGGGATACAGAAAAGACAGCTTACAAAGGAGAGTGAGTAAATAAAAGCTAAACAAGAAGCTTACAATGAGTAAAAAGTTACACATTTCAAAAAATACACAGGGACCTCGCAGCAAAGCTCAGGTAGTGTCCACACACTGTGTCATGTACAGCTGAATGCGTAAAAGTGAGACTGGTTAACTGTTTTATTAATGAAAGTCAGTATATTATTGTTGAGGGAGTGTTGAGAAAAAATGCAGCAGAGACAGAGTTATATAAAAAAGTGTTTCTGGAATCACATCTTGATAGAAAAGTACCAATACAACAATGTTAAAATACCTTCCTGATATTAAGAATCATACATAAGTAAATATATGAAGGTTTTAAGTCAACATAGGTTAAGTATTAAAAGTGAAAGTACATGCTACACAGCAGAATGGCTCCTCTCATTGCTCAGTAAAAAGTACAATATTTGCCACTGAAATGTGTAGAAGAAAGTAACAAATAACTAAAATACTCAAGTAAAGTATGACTAAATATTGTACTGTAAGTAGGATTCCAGACGTTGATCTTAAGCGTGTATTAAAAAGCTGAAACTAAAAAGACAAATTTGCCTTAAGAGCTTTGTCACATGTTTTTCATCTCTTAGGGTCGGTTGCTCACCACTGACAGCGATCTAATGAACGCAAAAATGCCGTGGATTGGCTGGAATCTCCCAGCAGCTCATCACCACCACCAGTAACCACCGGACTCTTACTGGAGACGCTGTTTCAGACACACAGACTACCCAGCGCTGATTCAATCCCAACTAATGAGACCCTTTGGCTGCACAAAGTGATTTACATCAACTCAAGGGCAATTTGGTTTGAAAGACTCTAATTTGTTAAACAGAGTATGCAGAGTGGCCAAAGACCTGGGGTAGTATTTATTTGGGAGATCTGAAGCCCTGCGGAAAGCATTACATCTCAAAGCAATGGAGTATGTTCTATCAAAGAGCAGTGTGCAAAGAGGGCTTCAGCACAGACACACCTGATGTAAACATCCAGGTTCAGACGCTGGAGAGGAGCCAGCGGACTCAAGTTACTTAAGCAAACACAAGCGTACACGCGCTCTATACTGTGGAGGCATACAGTTCAGTGTGCCACAAAGAAAATAGTGAACCTTTTTCCTCTGTTTACTTCCTCCTGTCAGAGTCAATGACATCACATACCTCTGAAACAGTACGCCTTTCACAGAGGTGTTATAGTTTGGAAAACACATACCAAACAACCCAAGGGGGTCACACACACACACACACACAATCACACGCGGAGACACGGACGCATGAGCACAAATATGTAGTTCTACTCCTCCTGAGTTTCCATAAGGGGTGAAGTGTCTTCCAGGTATTCCTGCGGTCTAAAATGTAATCTGCTGCGGCATGAAGTGTTTTCGCAGGATTCTTCATATTTACAAACGAGAAAGCCAACGGCCTAAAGGCGGACAAAGACCCTCTTTAATTAAAACACCCTGGGAGGTCCACCACTGGAAAGTGTGAGAGTATTTGCTCTATATTGATCGGCCTCCACCCCCCCCCCCCTTCATCTTTATCTTTCCTCATTGCTGCTGGATGTGATGGAGACTTGGCTCAGTGAGGTATTTCCAATGAGGAAAAGAGAGAGCGGTGAGAGTGGAGAGGTTCATGGTCAAACTAGCTTAATGTGGGATGGGTACCCGTGGGAAGAGGAGAGCAGGGACGGCAGCGTGTGTAGCACGTCCATAAATCAATAGTAGATGAGTCACTGAGAGTGGCCAGTGGTGAGCGGGATTACTGTCAACATGTTCATCACTGCAGTGTGGGAATACAAACCCACTTAATGGCAGTGGAGCGACAGGGACTATTTTCCCCATTGTTTTCCTTAAATATAAAAACATCTAATTCTGTCTTAACTAAATAGATGGTTTGCTATTGCGCTGCAAAATAATAAGGTGCTTACCTGAACAGCTGTAGTCTGGGCTCGGGGGTCAAACACACGCAACATCTTGTCCTAGACGGATACAAAAATACAAAATAAACACACAAACACCTCATACAGTTGACTGTATCCTCTAAAACGGTTTTAACTAAAGCCAAACTTGGTCAATCTTTCAGTTTGTGTGTACAGACAGAGAGACCGAAATACCATTTCCCACAATCCCGAATACAAAATCAAATATATATAAAGATATGTATGAAAATATGTTTATACCTACATATATATGCAATCAAAGACATATTTATACATACGCACACATTAAGACCTAAATAAAAGCACAACAATCACTATAGACAAAATATGATATAACGTGTTTTGCATGACTATTGTATTTAACTGCATTTGTTTTAGCTGGATGTACCGAATAGCACTTGCAATAAGAGATGCAAGTGTAAATAAATAACACGTGCAAGATCAAGTTCTCACAAAGAAAGGCGATGGAATTAAATGCTACTCAGTTGGCTGTCATTTTTTAAACCAAAATGAAAAAGTGAAATATTTAAAATGTAAGAGAGTCGTCCCCCCCCTCCACATCACATCACTATCATTTAATTAGAAAATAACTCTCTAAGCTCTCTGAAGTTTCTCCGTTTATCAGTGTGATCTGACTGATTCATAGTCGGCAAATGCAATCCAGTGACCTCTCCAAAGCCACAAGTGCCTGCCTTGACCCGAGTCAGCCCAAAAACGCATTTGGCATCAATCACAGCAGCCAATCAGAGAGCCTCCTGCATGATTGAGAGGAAATGGGGCCTAATGGGATCAGGCTGTGACCGGCACATGCATGTCTGCAGCCGTGTCACTCAATACCGCTGTGTGACCGTGATTACTGCAGACATACAGGGCTGATAGCAGGTCATAAGAATAAGGACCTAGACTAAACCACACACACACTTAACTCACATATACATGTCAAAGAGAATCAGGAGACGGACAAAGATGCAGTCCAGCCAACACACACTGAAGGCACCACGCAACATTTATCGACACACAACATAAACACAGCATTTTATCATATCAGGCTGCAGTGGGCTGTTTGAGCTTCAGCTTCTCCCCGTCCTTCTCTCCAATGCAATCCAAGAGGACATTTATTTTTAGTTTATTAGCTCAAATAGCAAACAGAAGGATTTCTCAATGTACCCTCTCTCTCTCTCTTTCTATCTTTCTGTTTGTGTAGCCCACCCACGCATATGATGCCCCAAGGCTACGGCTTGAGGTCTCTGTGACCTGGGCTTAAGCCAAAAGGCTTAGGGAGCAGTGTCAGAACAACACACACACCACCCCCCCCCCCCCCACCACACACACACACACACACACACACACACACACACACACACACACACACACACACACACACACACACACACACACACACACACACACACACACACACACACACACACACACACACACACACACACACACACACACACACACACACACACACACACACACACACACACACACACACACACACACACACGATGAGAGCCCAGCTGTAGCCCAAAATTCCTAAGTCTGGCTAAAACCATCTCTGACATATAAGTCTAAATCTAGTCGATAAAGACAACCAATCGTTTTGTTAAATAGCCAATTTAGGCTGTTAAGTAATAGTTAAAATAACTATTATTTGTATCCAATTATATTGATATATGAGATCATTCAATGTCAAAATATAATATATATAGGTGGATACTCATAGTAATAATTATCTAATTGTGTATTTTATATATCATATTTACTTAATCCGCTGATCATTTTCTTGATTAATCAGTGAATTATTTTGTCAATAAAGTGTTGGAAAAATAACCCTTACAATTTCCAGACGGACACGTTGACATCCTTAAATGTCTGGCTGTTGTCAGAGCAACTGTATAAAACCAAAAATATATTTAGTTTCAAACATCAATGACAAAGCTAGGCTGCAAAGATGCACATATGCAAAAGGTTTTCGAATAGCAAAACAGTTGCAGAAAAAACTTGCCAATCCATGATGTGTCAGTGCTATATAGCCATCCATCATTTCAGCTCCCTGACAATGCAAACACACTTTAGGATAACCAAACAGACCAGTGTCTACTGTACATATATACAAACATACATCTGCCATATTAAGTTAAATCACTGGTGCAAACAAGATGAGGGAGGAAACTATCTGGCTGTGCAAACACACAGATGAGGGGCTATCACGTGGAGATGTATCCACCAAGCAACCAAACACACAAACACACTCTCTTAAGCCTATGACAATAACCCATGTAAGAACACACACCGTCTCAAATCATAAATGCGCAGATGGAGGGCCAGGATAGCTGTGTGTGCATCTGTGTGTGACTTTCTATGCTGAGGCAGCTGTTTAATCAGAGTGACGGAGCCTCACTCTCAAGCTGCTGTTAATGAGTTTTCACTGCGACTTTGCTGCACACAACTTTCACATGTATGCAAACACACACAGATGCTGGGAATCTCCAATCAAAAGTGCTCTCTCTGTTCACTCTGTAAACACAGTGGGATGCCAGCTTCTAATTCCCAGTCTCCCACGGTTACCATGTCCCGATTTGATTGGAGGTTTGAGACTTCGGGATCCCGTTTATCAATCACTCCATCTCCCTGTTTTAGCAGGATAAATATGATCTGCTTTGTAGTCATGTTACTTCCAGAATTAAAAATGGACTGTGGACCGTCAATCCAGTGACACCTCTTTTCTAAACAGCATACCACCCTGTCCCCTCCATCATGCGGATAAACACAGGCTGCCCCCCCCCCCCCCTCCCCTCATACTACCTGTGGATTTGCCTTCCCCTAAATGAATGGCGCCTTTCTTCCTATAAGTGTGTCATAAATATACATCTCTCTGGGTCCAAATGAAGCCTGTCATGATTCCTGCTCTTTAGGGTGGTGGTCTCCCCTTCATCTTCCCCCCCACCAGCCCTGCGCCCCAATGTTTACCCTATGGAAAGGCCGGGGGATTGGACCCACATGTTGGCGGGCCCTATTTGCTTTAATAAGTTGGATTGGAGAGATTGAAAGAAGCCTTCTGGGTTAAATGACACCAGAGCCCAACAGGGCAAGAACCTCAGAGGCCCCGACTCTGATCTTGGCTCACATTTCCCCCCCCTCCCCCCCCTCTCTTCAGGTGCCTCTTTCTTTTTAAGGCTGATGGCAGGGGTAGTAGCTGTGTCGTTGATGATTATCATGTCAAGTTAAATGTCATGATTTGGACGTAGCCTGTGACAGGTGGAGTAATTTGTTTCTTGTCAGAGAAAAGACAAACAACAGGGATTGGACTGACACTCAGACATGTTGATTACCCACATGTTGTAGATTTTTCTGTCAAAGTTTATTACGTTTTTTCCGTCTCGACGCACTAGTCAACTCGTCACGTATCGTTTTAAGTATACACCAGAGGCCTCTGCCTCATTTTCACATCAGTCAGTCTGTCTGGTTTCAGAAAATGAATTTCACTGTGGTGCACTATTAGAGGTTAAAAACTGCACATGTTTTTTTCATCTTAACTTCCACTAATGAAATCGCCTCTAGGTCTTTCTATAAATCAAATATATTCATGGCAAAATTCCATCTCAACTCATAAATTCCTTCTTTTTCTGCTCCTACTCATAAACTCACCTCCCTCCTTTCGCCTCCTACACTGAATATTAACAACCTAGCAGAGAGCCCATCACGCTGTGTGATTATTTCCTGATGACACAGAGGAGAGTGGGGCCTTTTGGATGCATTCAAACCCTGGGAGACTTTCTCTTAGCAAAACTACTGTACATGCCAAAACTCATGGTTGTCAACTCCTGGTTGGACTTAAACTCGCACCAGAAGACAGGAGGGTTCACAGGGGGGGAAAGGGGTGGGGGTGGGATTTTGGGGTCAGCAAAACAAAATCCCCGACATATGTAGTCTTCACACACAGACTTGTGCCCATGTCAGTGCCCTTATTAACAAGTTAATACAGTTTCCAGCCTAACGAGGAACATCTCAACAGGCTTCTTATCAACTCCTGCCAAGATTTCTTTCTTTGTCATCATTATAAACACATTCAAACAAACT
Source organism: Notothenia rossii (assembly GCF_949606895.1). Taxonomy (NCBI): domain Eukaryota; kingdom Metazoa; phylum Chordata; class Actinopteri; order Perciformes; family Nototheniidae; genus Notothenia; species Notothenia rossii. The sequence goes on from NC_136906.1 coordinate 16,607,035, forward strand.
GGCTATTATCTTTTGCGTCAAAGGGCTTACAAAGTTTATTCCTTTTCCCTCTTGAGAACTGTTGATTTCTAATGAAATGTGTGATGTGCTCCCCACCCTTTTTAATGGACATTACCCATAGGCATTACCCCTGTTGACATTTTGACTAAATAAACCCCAAATAACCAGCAGAGTCCGATGTGAGATAACTGCACTGAACGTGAGCCACTGGCTGCATCTAGTGGTCACACACTGTAACTACAAAAATACAACCTCAGTCAATGTGGTTGTTACCTTGCAGGAGGTAGCCAGCAGGGAGCCGTCCCGCTTCCAGCTCAGACTCTGCAGCTGGTCCCCGTGCTGCTCCAGAACTACACACACACACACACACACACACACACACACACACACACACACACACACACACACACACACACACACACACACACACACACACACACACACACACACACACACACACACACACACACACACACACACACACACACACACACACACACACACACACACACACACACACACACACACACACACACACACACACACACACACACACACACACACACACACACACACACACACACACACACACACATTTACAAAAGGAAGAGAAGGTCTAAAAAAACACAACAATCATGTTGGACAGGGATTATAAAAAGGATACAAAAAGACAACATAATGCTACACACACTATGGTCACAGAATGACGGCACATAAACACACAAGACAGTGAACACGATAGAGTAGATGTATCACTGGTGAAATGAAGCCATAAATAAAGCACACACTATTCAATAAACTACAAATAATAGAAAAGCATAGATCATTTAAGGACTTATCATTTGTGCTAATGGTTTACGCCCATGAGAGATGAGCATGAAGACAGATATTAAGATGCAGTGCCACAGCACAGCGCAGCTTGTGTGACATTTTCAATACGACACACCACGATGAAAAGAGATAAGAGGTGCACTTGTTAAGAAAGTTACACACAAAGGGATTCAAAAATACACACACACACACATTTAAATACATGTTCATCATTCAGACCTTGTTCCTCAACCGCATGAATGAGTAATGGGGGTGATGAAAGACAGCGTGTGGGGGTACAGCTCGTGAAAAGTTGGATCAGCAGTGAGCAGCAGCAGCCAGGCCAGCTTTCATGGCATGTGTGAGGGGGGGGGGGGGATCAGTGTTTGTGGGGGGGCCATAGGATAGTGACTGCATCCTGAGGCCAGTCTGGGGAGACTGGGACCAGGACAGCAAACCAAAACATTACCTCTGCTGCTCCGGCACTTAGACAGAGCCGCAGGGCTGTAAAACGTAGGCAGTGTCAGTCAGGCAGTCCCCAACGAAGAAAAGGAAAACCACCGCACTCTGAATGTATACAATCATGTTGCACATAGAAACAAAACAGGCCACCACAAAACTCGAAGACTAACTGACAAAGACTGAAATGTTAAACGCAGACAGTGCATAATGTACGACAAAGACCGTTGATAAAAACTGTGCGTACAAACAAACGTGTGTACATGCAGTGCTCATGTTCTCCAGCTGTAGCTACCTGCTAGGGGTGTGTCCGGGCGGCTGGTGTCCCAAATCAGGGGGGACTTGGTGGCCCCCACAGCCAACAGGCCGGAGGAGGTGGGGTGGAAGAGCACCAGCTCGATCCTGCCCTGCCCGGGACGCAGGGTGAGCTCCGGGCTGCTGGGCTGCTGCAGCTCAGGGTCAACCAGACTCCACAGCTTCACCTGGACACAGAGAGAGAGAGAGGGGAACGTCCCAAAGGTGGGTTAGGAGCATCGCTTTGACTTTAACACAACTTACAATCCAAAGGTCCAACCTGCTCCTAACCTTCTAGGCCGTAAAGTTCACTTTTGTCCACCCTAATAAGGCCAGTGAGACTTTCAGATACTGGGTCTGACACTTGTTTTACTTTCCATTTTCAGACCTATCATTTAATCTAGAAAACCAAAATGGCCACCTTGCCGTTGTATGCCTCTGATAACCTGTGAAGTTGTGATCTACTTCCATGACTGTCCGACTGCTTCACTTAATTATGATATCCTATATGACATGTATGCAACATTTTTATTATTATCATATGACGTTTTTAAATAAGGCCGAAGATGTGTTTTGTGTGATCACCATGACCTTAATTGTTGACCACCACATTTTAACCCAAATTTGAACTACTTGGACACATAAGGTCTTATGGCTAGGCTGTAGCCGGCATTAAAGGCAATATAAACAACTGATTATTTGATCATGAAAAGAATGGTTGGTTGAAGCCATACCAGTAAGAGGGATGGAGAAAGATCCCTAAATGAGCATCTAAAAAAATCTACATTCAGCACCACAGCCAGAGATGAGGCGGTCCTTAAAGGTCCCGTTTCATGGCCATTTCCACTGATCATAATTCCATTGTTGAGGTCTACTAGAATAGATGTATATTGTGCAATTTTCCAAAATCACTTTGGTTTCTCATCCAGCATCTCTGTAAACTACGTGTATTCACTGAATTTCACTCTCTGCCTTTAACGGCTCGTTGTAGCTCCAATAGCTCCAGTCCCCACCCTCCCTGTGAGCACAGTGTGCTCTGATTGGTCGGAACGTTGTGAATCACGCTGAGCTCCGTGGAGGTGTGGTTTCCTTGTTTAGCGATACACAGCGAAACACAGCCAAACTCACCCTGAGCACACACAAAGTCACAGCCGAAGTAGAAACAATAAGTATGGCTTGATATTGAGTAAGAAAAAGGTTGATAAACGCTGTGAGAATGGGTCTGCAGAGAGAATGGGTCTGCAGAGAGAATTTCGCCGCGATTCCAACTGTCTGTTATCAGCCTGCAGCCAGGGAGGAGAGATCAGCAGAGCTGCATGCACTGAGTGTGTGTGTGAGGAAGTCCGTGGATTGGTCAATTTGGACCACTAAGCGGGGGCTTAACGTAACGGCTCCACGGATTGGTCCATTTGGTTCCGGGTAACGCATGACATCATGAGTTACCCGGAAGAATCAATGGACAGTGACGTATCTCCAACGAGGCGTTTTGGGGAGGTATTTTCTGTGTTAAAAATGTTCACTCGCTACAGGGTGTACTTTGAGGGTTTTGACTCAGAAAAGCATGACATGGCAGTTTTAAGTGATACTATCCTGCTATCTAGCTTAATGGTAATACTACACTGCTTTACTTGGTGTTTGGGTTCAGCTTTGGATTTAATTTTTAATGCTGACATACAAGATCTGATGACACAGAACTGCTTTGCTTTATTTAAGTCAGTAAAAATATTCATATTTCACTGAGTTTGACTCTTATTTCCTTGCTCAGCTCAAACCAGTCAGTGAAACAATATAGCCTTTTGGCAACGGATAAGAAGGATAAAAGTGCAATGCAAATGCTGGGCACTGCAGCAAAGACCACTCTGGCTTGTGTGTGTGTGTGTGTGTGTGTGTGTGTGTGTGTGTGTGTGTGTGTGTGTGTGTGTGTGTGTGTGTGTGTGTGTGTGTGTGTGTGTGTGTGTGTGTGTGTGTGTGTGTGTGTGTGTGTGTGTGTGTGTGTGTGTGTGTGTGTGTGTGTGTGTGTGTGTGTGTGTGTGTGTGTGTGTGTGTGTGTGTGTGTGTGTGTGTGTGTGTGTGTGTGTGTGTGTGTGTGTGTGTGTGTGTTGTGTTATAGGTCTGTGTGTGGCAGAAGATGCCTGAGGTAAACCGAGCTGCTGAGACTGAAGGTGCAGACCCACACTCAGCAGATTCCAGTAAGCTCGGCTACCTGTGGCTGGGAATCATTTGCTGAGAGGAAAGAGTCTTCAAAAGGTAACAAAAAAAAAAAGCAGGTTCATATCGTATTCAAAGCCCTGCCAGGAACAACAAAGCCTGAAATGATGGTAATGGGCTTTTGTTTAAGTATAAAACAACAAGATCAATATACAGAAAGAGAAAAGAGATCTCACCGTTTCATCTCCAGAGCATGTTGCCAGGAGAGTTTCATCAAATGGAGAAAAGTCCATATCAGTCACCAGATCTGATAGAGAGGAGGGAAAAACTATTTGATTTAGAGTCACGACTGTCTATCCTAAATGTCCTTTCTGAGCAAAAGCATTAGCATTTCTCATGTGCTTGTTTTTTGTGTAGAGACTCTGAGGAGTGTCCTTCAGGGTCGGAGTATTGGCAGTCAAGCAGAGGAAGGAACAAAGGAGGAAAATAATATGATGTGTAGGCAAAACTTAAAAATAAATGTTACCTGAATGGCAGGGAAGCTGTGTGACTGTCCATTGGCCATCTGAACCAGGTTTGACCGAGGACAGTCCCAGCATACCTCCACCTACCGAGACAACATGTAAAACAGTTCAAACTTACCTCTTTTGTTTTTACATGAGAAAAATATATCCTTTTTATTTATACTTGATTCAGTCGTCTCCATATCATCAATTGATTACACGAGGACACTTTGTGAGACACAAGCAGTATTGTAAACAATCAGTCTGAGGCAAATGCTGCTGTTGACCACTCATTCATAGCCTTACCAGCCTGCTCGGTGTTAAAGACCACAAACTTAGAGCTGGCTTTGATGTGGTTCCCCTGGCAGGAGAAGGAGCCAGCTCGGACGTTGTTAATCCATCCCTGGATGTGAAATACATAGAGAGCACAAGTAATAAATGAAAATGGATAAAAACATCATGTTGAAAAGTGAGCATCGATAATTGGGGTCAGACAACAGTTGCAGAACCAACTTCCTAAACTCAAGCTCAGAACAAAATCGCTATCACAACTAGTAGAAACGAACAGATGAGATAAACAGGAAGGATCTAGCTGAGAACACACACACACACACACACTTCATTAAGTGTTGAGGAAGTGGAACAGCTCCCCGTGTTGCTCAGCAGATTCAACATTAACAAGGCAAGAGCAGCAAGGGGAATGACAGACATTTGGCCTACAGTAGGATATTTTTAAAGCTTGCATATATATTTACAAGTTTACACAGTATAAATATGTGTATGTCAAAACAGTAGACATCACACAGGTATGGAGCATCTTTTCCTGTATAGAAAATATGTATGTCTTTTTTTTTTAAACAAAATGCTTGTGTTAACATGCATTTGAAGTACCATGTTAAATATATTGTAAGTGTATTCTTAATTTTTTAGGAGTAAAAAGCCTGACTATTCTTACAAATGGCCTATAAGAAAGAGCCATGGCACTAACAACTCTGCTTAGTCAGGGGATAAGGAGACAAATCAGCACCAGCCAAATAATATATTCAACTATCCGGTGACTATTCTCTCTAACAATGTGTTAAAGTATTTTCTGAGGAGAAGACATCCCACTCGTCTCATTCCATCCTTGTAAGAATGTCTCCCCTAGCACTGTTGTTCCCTGCCCTTTATCTCTCTTTGACAGTGTTGATATGATAGCTCCCATCACATGACTTCAGTGCTGGAATAGCTGCAATCACACATATGCATTGGTCTGCTGAGTGAAGGCCTAGTTTAACATGCATGGCAGCAAAGCACCACCTGCTGTCTCAGATCCTGTGCGAGATTTGAGAGAAGACCTTCCTCTGTCCCTGTGAATACCAGGCATTTTACTTCCTCTGTAAAAACGAGGTATGGGATTACACAATCCACCTCAGCGAGGAGAGCTGCAGGCGTTGCAACTTGAAATGGGTCCCAGAGGACGAGACAAATGTCAATTTTGCATCGCGTCCAGACAAGTCTCACCCTGCAGCCTACAGGACACTTATCACTGAGAGAAGGACCATATCAATTATAGCATTTGCCATTCAAATGTTTTATCTTTCCCTTTGGCTGACTAAGTAAATCTCTGCAATATAACTCCACATGTGCAGTTACAAGTCGCACAGCACCACATGATCATTAGAAAGCAATAAGAAAACTCAGTTAGCTACATTATAATAGCACAATGATGGGCGTCACAGCATCATCTGATGTAGGCTAGCAGCTCTGCCTCTTTGCAACCACATGGCTGGTAGTTTTCACTACGTGTCCATAGTTTGTGTGAATACAAATGAGTAAGTTTAGATATATTCGTGTAGATGTCTCAACACTAAGCAGCCTTCCAGATGCAGGAAGTTCAACATCCCTTGCAGGCAGGCGTTCCCCAAAACACAACTTAAGTAGCACAGCTAATGACCAAGGCTAATGTTAGCTAGGATAACTGGCTTCTTTCAGACGTTCGCAAGTTACTCACATCTTTCTTGCCAATTTTTGGAGTGGTGTTTTTGAATTTGGAGGTCTTAAAGCGATTCATGCTGATCTCTCAAATTGACTTTCGTGCCTTCCGGGTGTCTCTGTCGAGCTGGTTGGTACACAGGACTCCTGCTACAGCTGACAGTTTAGGTTGGCCGTGGGGTGTCTGCTCGTTTTGCTCCACAGAGCTGTGCGCTTGGGCGGAGCTTTTATTTTCAAACATAGAAATCTCTGCCCTGTCAAACCGTCACTAGCTTCCCCGGCTGATAAAACATGCGCATCTTTTTTCTTGACACTTTTGATGCTATTTACACACACACAATAAAACTGATAATGTCTGAACACTTTTAGTCAGCACTATTTGTTATCTATTGTAGACACTTGCGTTGAGTTTAAATAAAGTAGCAGAAGGTTTAAGATACACTTTTGCAAGTCGTTTTTTTGGAAGAGCATCATCTTGAATGACAGTGAACATCTTTGGCTCTCAGTGACGCCCACTCTGTCCCGCACATGCGCAGTGAGTGCGGAGCAGCGGCTAGTGAAGGAATGATGGCGTCTTCGGCTGTCCGAGGCTCCTCACGTTGGATAACAGTTATCTTGTCCTCTGGATCTCATGGGGCCACCGGTGCCGGTGTCTGCGCTGGCCATGGAAGCGTCCGTAGTATCTCTTCCCTGGGAGCAGGGAAACTGTGTCTGGGAGGTAACCTAATGTGTGGAGGAGCAGGGAAAGCGTTGACATTGAAAGGGGTGTCAGGTGAGTGCTGTCAACCCATATGGTACCCGGCCTAGGCTAAGCTAGGCTAGGCTAGGCTAGGCTAACTGTTTTGTAATTGCTGGTTTACTCAGTTGACGCAGGATAAAACAACTAACCTAAATGTGATTTATAGGGCTTGATTGATCATTTAACATATGATGAGATTTTAACACAAAACGCATTATTTTTTGTCCACGTAGAGGTAACTTTGAATTTGTGTGATCAAGTAGAATACTCAAGGTGGTGATGCCAGGGTTACGTCTTATACATAACGTTTGTTTGAAATGTAACTTTATCATCATGCAAGCAAAACGAAAGTGCAGTTGCGGCCTACTCAAATGGTGTATTATATTCCAAGAGATAATAAATAACAGCGACACAAGGTACAGCAATCAAACAATGTAAGAACACATATAAGCATTATGAAGTATGATGCTATAACTATTGACTCATCTCTTTAACTTGTCTTTTCAATCAAGTCCCAAATAAAATGAAAATAGCAAAAGTTATACCATTATATAAAACTGGGGATAAACACCATTACACAAATTACAGACCTGTTTCATTGCTCTCAGTTTTCCAAGATCCTTGAAAAGCTTTTTACAAAAAGACTTGACAGTTTCATGGAAACACATCATCTTTTGGACGACAGTCAATATGGATTCAGGAAAGATAGATCAACATCTATGGCACTAATGGAATTAAGTGAGGAAATAGCAAACTGCATGGACAATAAAAAACAAGCAGTGGGAATATTTATAGACTTACAAAAAGCATTTGACACCATAGATCACAATATTTTACTGATAAAACTAGAACGGTATGGCATCAGAGGGGTGGGATTAAACTGGGTGAGAGATTATTTAAGCAACAGACAACAATTTGTTGAAATTGGTGAACATAAATCTGAATATATGAACATAACTTGTGGAGTACCTCAGGGGTCCGTGTTGGGTCCAAAGCTGTTCATAATATACACCAACAACATTTGTAGAGTATCAAATATATTGAAATTTATTTTATTTGCAGATGACACTAATATTTTTTGTTCCGGTGACAATTTGAAAGAGTTAATGGAAGTGATAACAGCAGAAATGATTAAAGTAAAACATTGGTTTGACACAAACAAATTATCATTAAATATAAGCAAAACAAAGATTATGTTATTTGGAAATCATAAAACAAATCCACAGGTGCAATTAATACTAGATAACATAAACATAGAAAGAGTATTTGAAATGAAGTTCCTTGGTGTGGTTTTAGACCACAAAATCAGCTGGAAACCTCATATCACTCATGTAAAAGCAAAACTGGCTAAAACTATCGCAATATTGGGAAAAGCCAGATACATTCTGGACTATAACTCATTGTATACTCTATATAACACACTGATATTGCCATATCTGATTTACTGTGTGGAGATTTGGGGAAACACGTACAAAACCAACCTACAGCCGTTATGCAGATTACAAAAAAGGGCCATTATAGTTATCAATAATGTTGGATATCTTGAACACACTAATGTATTATTTTTGAAGTCACACATATTGAAGTTTACTGATCTGGTTACATTTAAAACGGCACAAATCCTGTACAGAGCAAGACATAATCTACTACCGAGGAAATTAAAAACATTGTTCGTAGACAGAGAGGGGGGGTATAATTTGAGAGGAAATCTACATTATAAACAACTCAAGGTCAGAACAACCCTGAGAAGTATGAGCATAACAATCTGTGGGGTGATTTTATGGAATGGTTTGGAGCAGGAGTTACAACAAAGCACAAGCATCATTCAGTTTAAAAGGATGTACAGAAACACTTTTTTGAAAAACTATGAGAATGAAGAGAGGTGATTGAAGATGAGAAATTATTGTAAATGTATGTATAAATGTAAAGATGTGAGCAGGAATAACTTGCAGAAAGGATTTAAAGGATAATCATTGATTAGCAGTAAGTAAGGGGTGGGAATTAAAAAGCATTTGCTTCCTCCTGCTCCCTTTCGGACACCTATTATTATTATTATTATGAATATTTTTTTGTTGAATATATAAATATTATTATGAATATTGATAAATACTGTATTCTAACAATACGATATTCTGTTTTTCACATTTATTATTTTGTATTTGTTTTTTGTTTTTTTAAATCTGTTCGAAATAAAGATGAAAATGAAATGAAATGAAATAACGATATAGTGAAGTATAATTTTGCAAAGTACACCAGTAAAACACAAGTCTTACTCATTTGGAGTGATGTCCATTGGTGGTTGTTATGCGTTTTACCCCTTGCCCCAACTGGGTTCCAACATTAGTCCAATGTGTCACCACTTACAAATCCCCAAATAGATAACACTGCTTTTATTGTTACCAACCATTTGTAATTGCTATTGGTAGTGCCAGTAGCACATGTTGTACCATTTGCAAGTAAATAATGTTCTGTTATATAAACGTTTGCGTTTCGAGAATCTTCTTCAGGTTAACTTGCTGGCCTGTTCTTTACAAATATTTGTCATTTGATTGTGTCAGCTAAGCCTACACGTATCTTCAGTCACCACTGTACATAACAATGCAGATTATTCAATTTAGCTGTTACATGGTGGCAAAACTATACAGTCAGTTATCAAATGAAACCTGAATGCAGCTCTACTTTTCTAAATTGTATTGACTTACCCTTTTACCCTGGTTTGACTATTTTCAGGTAACAACTCCCCCTTTGCTGCCTGCACACTGTCCTTTCACACGAGTTCTCCTTCTAGCAGCAAGCAGGACTTCTACCAGACCCTCGGCGTACCTCGCACAGCCACCCAGAAAGAGATCAAGAAAGCATACTACCAGGTCTGCTCATGCCTCACACACATTCACAGCTCCATCTTGGATAACCAATCCTCACAGTAGTTAACAGTGTGTTTTGTTGTCCCTTAGATGGCCAAAAAGTATCACCCTGACACCAACAAAGAAGACCCACAAGCCAAGGAGAAGTTTGCTAAGCTGGCTGAAGCTTACGAGGTTTAGAACTTTTGTTCAAATGTTCCCTCGACACTTGTAAATGTTTCTTCAAAATCTCTGATCAGTCTCTTTATAACGTATTAGAGTTACACCTCCTAAACCGTGCTCCATGTTTGATATAGATCCTGAGTGATGAAGGGAAGAGGAAACAGTACGATGCGTACGGCTCTGCGGGCTTTGATGCTGGTCAGGCCGGTGCAGGAGGGCAGCAATACTGGTCGGGACAGGGCGGCAGCAGCAGCGTGGACCCCGAGGAGCTCTTCCGCAAGATCTTTGGGGAATTCTCAGGAGGCCGTGGCTTTGGAGACTTCAACGCCATATTTGAACAGCCACAGGAGGTTAGTGGGAGACTGTGGGAGTGAAAGGAAGGCCTCAGTGACCTTGATTTCTATTTTTGGTTCTTTGTTACATTTGATTGGTGCATCTTCCAAAATTGTCATTAATAATAATAATAATAATAAAGCTTTATTTATATATCACTTTTCATACAACACATGCTGCTCAAAGTGCTTTACAAAATGACACATCACAAGTTAAAAACAAACAACAAGAAATTCAGATTATTTTCTAAGAACTTTACATGCGGAAAAAATATAACATTTTATCAGGTTAATAGAAACAAGGAGGTCAAATGTATGATAATACAAATAAAATAAAATAAATAATGGTTTCTCTCTGACGGATAAGACACAAGACAACTGAATCGATGCAACAATATCAAGTGAACATATAGGTACAACAGAAATACAAATAAAATGGTAATAAAAATGCCATAATTCTAATAAAGGTTAAATGATTAAGAAATAACCAAGACCAACGTAAAAATAAATATTGCTATTGAAGCATGTTAGATTAATAAAATCCTATAAAATATATCAAACATTTTTGATTTGTTCTCCACAGTACTATATGGAGCTGACGTTCACTCAGGCGGCAAAGGGAGTGAACAAGGAGTTTTCTGTTAACATCGAAGCAGCCTGCCAGCGCTGTGACGGTAAGGGCCACGAGCCAGGCACCAAAGTCCAGCACTGCAACCACTGCAACGGCTCCGGCATGGTAAGAGCTCCGACACTCTCCCTTCCCTCAGGGTTTGTTTGTGTTGTTTTACTAAACACGTGTACTGTCCGCCCTGCAGGAGACCGTGAACACAGGTCCGTTCGTGATGCGCTCCACATGTCGTCGTTGTGGAGGCAAAGGCACGGTCATCTCCACCCCGTGTAACACCTGTCGTGGGGTGGGACAGACCAAGCAGAAGAAGACTGTGACGGTTCCTGTGCCTGCAGGTCAGTTTTTCACACTGTAAATACTAGGGATGTCCCGATCACCTTTTTTTGCTCCCGATCCGATTCCGATCATTTGATTTTGACAATTTGCCGATACCGATTTTTCCCGATCCGATCTTTATGCAATGCATTAAGAGGAAAAAAAGCATTCAAGTTGTCCCTTAAGGTTATTTTTTTATTTAAATTGGATATTCTATCCAACATGGATATAGCTTCTTTTTTTCACAGCAGCATTGGATCAGTTCAGTTGTGCAGCATTGGATCAAAATAAAGCTTTCAGTACTCGTTAGCTTACTGCTACAATTAGACACTGCGCCCTGCCCACTCTGTTGCCAGATTTGAGAGAAATAAGCAACCAGGTCTATGAAAACAAGCCCCAAAGAAGTAACACATAGCCTACATGATGTTCTGTAATTTGAAATCAAAACTAAGGCCTCAGGATGACTTTAAGACTTGACCATGGTCATTTTTGTTTTGTAACATTGAATAAAAAAATAAAAAAAAAGTATTTAAAAAAAAAAAAAAAAAAATCCCGATCCCCGATTTTTTTTCTCCCGATTCCGATCTTTTGAAAATCACGTGATCGGCTCCGATCCCCGATCACGTGATCGGATCGGGACATCTCTAGTAAATACTGTAGGAGTCGGGAGGGCTGATAATTTATTCCGGCAAATAACTCAGACCTACTAATTGACCTAACAGAAGTTATTGAGTCTATGTAAGTTTACTGCTTGGCTCAGATCCACCAACGTCAGCAAGATCTGACCTCTATTAACTCCCTGAAGAACCAGGTTCAATTAACTGCTGTTTCAATTCAGACGACCCGCTAAATATGTTTAAGCGATCCCGAAGGATTTTGATATCAGTAAATGAGGTGTGGCCCTACCTAAGTGTGGCCGTGTGCAATCTTACCTTTTTAAGCAGGAGAGGAGAGCGCAGATGTCTTTAAGTTGTCCCAATCAGGGACAGGTGGGATCAGTTTATTTGAAGAAAAATTGGTCCACCTTTATACAGGGTTTCTACCTTCTCTCTTTACAACATGACAATCCTACAAAACATATCATGCTGTGGTCATGTTCTAATATGCAACTCTAATTCACAGTTTTACATGTTTTACATTCAATTGTAACTTCAACTGCCCAATTCAGTTGTGATATTTAAATCTCACAATAGAATTTAGAGGCATCCCCTCATAAAAGACCGGTGATAATAAAAAGCACTTTCAAACTTTCATTCACCAAATCAATTCACATCAATTCCATACCTATATTCCGACAGGTGGCGGGAGACTAACATTCACAAACATACCGGGAGAGAGTATACCAGGGGAACCCCCCCCCCCCCCCCCCCTCTCTCTTGTTTGCTCCTTCTCCGCCAGTGTCTTTATGCTCAACAACAGGATATAAAAACCTAAAGACACCTCCTCCATACCCATATTTGTGGAAACTGGGCATGGCCTCTGATGTACAGGACTGGACATGACCAGACATATTCTATGGCTATGGCATAAGACACACCTTCCCATGTTTGTGTAAAAATGTCATGACCCCTACTCTGCAGGACTTGCAAAATATTATTCTCGGCTATGACATAACCACCTTTTTGGGGCCTCAGTCTATTTCTCCTTAAGTCAGGAGCCCCCCTCCCTGTGTACTGCTGTGAGGGGAGAGGGAAGAAACTGTCTCTCCTCTCTTATCAGTGACACCCATAAACCATTATAGGCCTTACACACTCAATTTAACAAACCACTTGTGTTTTGTTTATACTGTAAATATAGAAAATCATAAAATATGAATCATTTTCATTGTGGGTTATACAAGAATATAATTGATTATATTTGATTAACTAACTTTCGTTTTAAGTATTCAACCTAATATGGAGATCTCAACAATACCCTCAAAGGATTTTTACGCTTGTATTATTTGTACATTCACAAACAATAGCTACAAAGCTCAGCTTCACTGCTGAACATAATTCCTGATTTGAATGCCTGTCATACTTATTTCTGGCATGTTTTTAAAATTCGCAATAACTCAAAATGACTTTCATGTTGGCAGAATTGGAAGATGTATATCATTCCTATAGGGCTTCATACTTAAAAGATAGATTCCTACGAATAACTTGTATGTAATGTAAATCTTGTATCTAATCTAACTGTGTTTTATTTTGGCTTCAAGGAGTGGAGGATGGTCAGACAGTCAGAATGCCAGTTGGTAAGAAGGAGATCTTCATCACATTCAGAGTGAGTATATATCTGCGTCATCTCTTCAAACACACAGCATTCATAGTAGTCTTCCTTCTCCGGCTTCTTTAAGGCTAGCGAGCTAGACGGTGAACAAAGAGAGAGCAGCGTTAGTGAGAACAAAGCAGCTAAACTAATAAATAAAGTGTTATTTTCTCATAGTTTCTTTGTGGTCACATTTTAAATCACACATGTACACACCCATACCTCTGTGGTAAAGTGCCTCACCACCATATTTTAAATGAAAGCAGACAAATGACACACTTCATCCTGTCCATGATGACCTCTGCTTTGTGTGTGTGGCTCCCCCCCCCCCCCCCCCTGAATCTGCTCATTGCTTTTTTAGGAGATGCTGCATGTCACACCTGCAATATCAGTATTGATCCCAGAGCAAACAAACGTAGATCAGAAGTAAATCCACTCCTAATCCAAGTGGTCATCAGAGCTGCTATAATGGTGTCTTGTATGATGTACTGGAGGTGTGTGAGTTTAGTACGAGGCATTGAGCTGTCTGAGCTCTTTGAATTAGAATAAGCTCGGTTCAGACAACCTGTGGTGTACTGCTTCCTGAGATTGTGATGACTTGATACCCCGTGTGATTGGTTGTGACGTGTTCTGGGTTGGTTTTCAGGTCCAGAAAAGTCCAGTGTTCAGGAGGGACGGTGCAGACGTCCACTCTGACCTTCTTATCTCCGTGGCACAAGCTATCCTGGGCGGCACAGCCAGGGCACAGGGCCTTTATGAAACACTAAACTTATCAGTAAGTAGACACGTTCTCCTCCAATCAGAATATGTTTTTAAACGCATGCAGTGTGACGTTTTTTTTATTATTTGTTCTTGTCTTCAGATCCCTGCGGGCATCCAGGCAGACCAGAGGATTCGTCATTCAGGAAAGGGGATCGCTCGAATCGGTGGTTATGGCTACGGAGACCATTATGTCCATGTCAAAATAAAAGTACCCAAGTAAGACTCCTCATAGTTCATCTGTCTCATCCAGTAACATGTCTACTACTGCATTTATACAAGATGGAGGACATGAGAGGTCCTTGTAATTGAAAACAATGACTTGCTGTAGTCTTGAAGAAAGGGGATAAGAACTGTTTCCTAATTCAGAGATCCATAACCAATTGTTTTCCTGTGCAGGACGCTGACTGACCGACAAAGAACTCTGCTAACAAGCTACGCTGAAGACGAGACGGAAGTAGAAGGGACGGTGAATGGAGTCACTAACACCACCACAGGTTAGAGCCGTGGTTCTCAAACTTTTTACAATAAAACACCCCCTGATTAGCGCAGAAACTATTTGTTACCCCGGTTCTAGGAGTAATGGAATGTTGCCGGTTCTAGTGTTAAAAACAGAAATGTTGAATATAAAAAATGTTTTTTACAGAACTTAAATTTACATTTATTATAGTATCACTATTTTAGAAATTATGGACGACTGATGGTTTTTTAATAAAAAATCTCACGTACCCCCTGCAGTACTCCAACGTACCCCTAGGGGTCCGCGTACCCCCATTTGAGAACCCCTGGGTTAGAGGACCACCAAACTCAGTCTGCGTTCACACCTGCCTTGTATAGTCCGGTTGAATCGAACCCTGGTGCGTTTAGGCGCTTGGTGCGGTTCATTTGGGTCGGTGTGAACACAGTCCGAGACCTCTTAAGTGAACTAAACAACCGGACTCTGGTCTGCTAAAATAGGTGGTCTCGGAGCGGTTGCTTGCGAACTCTGGAGCGGTTCATTGCTGGTGTGAACGCAGTTCGCACCAAAACATAGGAAGCGTAGTATTTACGTGTCACAAGAACGCGGATATCTTCAAAATTTTCAGCGAAAGAGTCTTTCAAGACATCCACGGTTGTTTAGTTAAAGAGTGGAGCCGATGCTCCATGGCGAAGGCTCCGGTAGAAATTGCCGGGATTTGTGTTTTTAACCCCCTTAATGTCTGACCAATGGTTGAACAGCATTTCCGAGCACATGACTTGTGTTTAAAGTTTATAGTCCGTTTTAGTTTTGCCCATGTGAACGCAAACCAAACCTTCTGAAAAATGAAACAATGTAACAAACTGTCGTCTGGTGCGCACCAGAGAGCGGACTATTAGGTGTGAATGCACCCAATACAAAGGGAGTTTATTGGAATGACCACATTTTAAACATAGTATAAAGTGACGCGTCCTAAATCCCGGAAGTAAACTCCTTCCGGGTCCTTCATCAAAAAAAGCAATGGGATTTCTCCATAGGAGCTTGAAATAAGGTCTGTGGTTGACACACATTTAAGAGACGGATCACGTTTTGTTCAGCCGGATAATATCCACATGTCTACCCTACTTTTATAATTTTCGAATCATAAATCTAGTCACCAGAAGCAAAATGCTAACGTTATGCTATAAACGAACTACAGCAGGGTCGCTGCTTCAACGTCACGCCAACTTAAGATCCATATTGAAACATACAGATTCAAAATGGTACAAGTTGAAGCATTTGTTTGAACAGTTTACAGGAGGCAGGTACTTGCTTTCAAGCAGAACAGGGCAAACACACTTAGCGGGAGTGTTTACGTGTTCGGTGTAATGACGTAAAACGGCCTGGACAACTTCTGTAGTCCTATTCAGCCACATGTTAACAACCATCGTTTTTCAGACACGTAAACTCTTCAAAAATCCCCAGCGGGGTCACTACTGATGTATTTAATGTCGTAGAACTAAACGTGATCTGTCTCTTCAATTTATGTCAAACACAGACCTTATTTCCAGCTATTTTCAAAATTCCTATGGAGAAATTGCATTGCTTTTTGGTGAAGGAACCGGACGTGGTAAAAATGCTAACTTACTTCCGGGTTTTAGGACGCGTCACTGTGGCACTGTAATTGCCAAAGCATTCCTCACAAGGCTTTATAAGGGAACAAAAACAAAGAAACACTAAACATAAAGTGGCACAACAGAAAAACCCAACTCATAAACTCTTACCCTATCGCTGTCCCTGGAGTCTTGCTGTTTTGCTTGATATACGTCTCTGATTGGCCAACATGGGTATTAAGGAAGTTGTATTTAGTGGTAAGCCTAGCTGATTTAGTGTTAATTTCTGTCCAGGTGGGGGCAGCATTGATAAGCGGTCTGAGACAGGGCAAAGCGGGCGTAACAAGAAGGAAGGAGAGTTGAAAGAAGAGGGGGGCTTCTTCTCCACATTAAAGAAATTGTTTAGTGCCTCCTGACAGCCACAAACCAGGTAGGACTAGTATTGATTAATCCCAAGTTGTTTTTATGTTCAGTTCTGCACAAAAAGTGAGTTATGAAACACGTGCTGCAGCTTCTCTTGATAACTTGTCATTCTCTGGTTTGTGGCTGTCGCGTACAAACTGTGAATCCAATCTGATGGCCTACAAGTATTTTTTGATTTGTTATTCCTCAAACTGGGACTGCTTTACCGGCTCATTTTTAAAAAGCTCCATTTACTAAGAGTTCATTTAACAATCTTTTTTCCCTACTTTAAGGAAAAAGGTCATCCTATAACTGAGAAGCTTCATCAGTCCATCAAAGGACAGAAGAGCGGACTACATAAAGCAAACACAGCTCATATTAAAGGAACAGGTGTTTGAGGACTAGTGGGTGTTGGATAAGTCCTGAAAAGGTTTTGGACAGATCAGTAAAAACCTACATACCCAGACCCTGCAAAAGACGGAGCATCACCTGCTGAATCCACATACAAGAGGAGGTTCCAATGTGCCGTTAGGACAAGTGTCCGTCGTGGTCATTGGGGCGGCAAAGACTTCTTTAAAATAGCATTCATGTCTCGTTGGTTTTCTGTTGATCCACATTAAAAGATATTATAGTGATAACAGAATTCAGGTGCACAGAAATTAAGTGGTGTATTGACAAAGATTTAATCAAAAGTTTTTATTTGGAATTAAATCGACCCCGTGATTTGTTCGTTAAGCCTTGATTATGTTTCATTAATGCTCCAATTTCCTCCACAATTCACAACACTCTATGCTTGCAAGTTGAACATCACGTCAGTCATGCTCTCATGGTTTACCTATAAGTTGAAGTGTTTGAGAAAAGGTGTGTCTGCAATGGAAGTAGAAGTTTGGCTCCTGAACTATGAAAACCGAACTGTCCCACCTTTAACACTTTGAATTATGTCGTTTGTACATATAGTTGTGTAACCTACAAGAGAAATACTGTACATTATAATAAAGATATGGTCTGGGAAAAGCTTCTGTTTTAAATCACCACCACAGAACATTTGTTTGAATCGAGTATTATATTTCTTTGATACATATTTGGTTTAACCATTAAGATATAATGCAGTAAAAACCACTTAACTGTCCCTAAGTGAGTCCAAAGCTAACGGAGGTAGATGAGATCATATTGAATTGTTAGTGTATCTAGTAAACTTACCTGCATTTTCACTTTTAAATACAAATATTATTATATGACCATTACCTCAAATGACACCTTTTTATATTGGATTTAAATGTTGTTTTTCTATTAATGAAAATTGTTATTTAAATTCAGCAGTTCCTCCGAGAAAAGTGTCGTCTTTTCAATAGCTTCCGTGTCATTTCAGCTAATGACTGCAAATGCAGAATTGTATATCTACATTGGAACAGTAGGACTTGCATCTATTTTTTTTTTTCTGGAGTAACTGGGTCTCATGACAAGAAAGCTTTTGAAACATTACATTGCATTTAGCTGGCGCTTTTATCCAAAGCAACTTACAATAAGTGCATTCGGCCAAGAAGACAGAATCATATAAGTACATCAGGTTTCATAGAGCCAAACATTTCAAGTGCTACTCAACTGGCTTTAGATAAGCCAGCCCTTTATGAGTATATAAGTTCTTAGTTAGTAATGTTATTGCTCAAAGTGGAGTCGAAAGAGACAAGTTTTTAGTCTGCCTCTGAAGATGTGTAAGCTTTCTGCTGAAACATGATCTTCTACGAAAATATGTTTTAATTCATTCATGAAGCATCACTAATCATAGTGTCGACGCCTTCATTAGAATAGATTTTTGCATCAATTTAAATAATTGAGACACATTAGCACAAAGAAATTGAAAATAACACTGACTTTGTGTCATTCAGAGTTTAATTTATTGATGGTCCCTTACAGGAAACCTGGTATTAACTCAGATGTGAGCCGACTGTTGACAGTGTCTGTAACTGAGTGACAAGACGCTGCTGGATCACATGTGAATGTCTGTCCAATATCCAACATAAAATGTACTTCTCCAAATCACAAAGTATCTATCCAGTTTTTGGATAGATACTTTTAGATGGATATTTGTACCTGATGATGGTGCTACATAATAATGACACAACATAATCATTAAGACGTGTATTGTTATTATAAAAAAACAAGTACTTTTAATAAATAAACCAGTCCAAATGGATCACCTTTATTTCAGCTTGAGCAGGAAAACAGAATGTATTTCATTCAACAGCCATGGGGTGTCAAACACTATAAAGCGTTTAGATACACAAAGTGATTAGGAGCAGAATTATTGAAATGCAAGAGAAATCTAAATCAACATGAATTAGTCAAGCATCCCATCTTCTATATCTAAGGTTTAACAATGACCAAAACAACTGCACTTCTGAGATTCAAGTAAGCCTTCCCTAAGTTCGCCCAAAAATACTGAAGCATTTTGACACTGGCAAAAATGTAATTAAATAAAACATGGACCATGAACTACAGGAGTATAACAGTCCAAAGGAAATGCATTGTATTTCCACCTGACTACAACATGAACCTGAGACGCTCAGATAAAAAACACATTATCACTTGGGATACATGCCAGGTCAAATGTGAATGACTGCTAGTTAAAGAATACTGTACACCATACTGTACATCATGTGCAAACACACACACACAGGAACCTGGTAGACATTTTGTTTTAAGCAGGTTTCCGTTGACACTGTGCGTCAAACATTTTTAAACTACGAAAAGAACAAACAGCTTGGAAGATGATGCCAAGTTAATAAAATGTCATTAATGCGTCAGGATAATTAGTCAACTTAAATTGCAGAACAGTGCAATAACACTGCATACAGTACACAAAGCACAATATGTTCCTCCTTATCCATGTTGCAATGAGCATTACTTGGAATGGTGTTCCAAAAAAATAGAGCACAAACAAAATGTGACTTTGTTTTTAGTGATGATGCATACTGGCGTATCCATAACAAATGGATGCTTACACAACAGGTGAGCAGCTGAAGGACCTAACCTGCAGTTCCTGTAGTTCATAATAACCCTTAACATCTTTAACCTTCAGACTTAACCATTATCATATTCACCTTTCCTATGATTTAAGCTTCTGTGGCAGGTCAAACTGAATCATCGATTAATACTTCATCTTGAACAGTTAAGCGATGCATCCAAACCAACATCAGGCAGTTTTTGTTTATAAATACAAGATGATTTGAACATGCATTAGTAGAGTCCATTTTCAGGTGTATTCACTCGTATCCAATCATAAGCTTGTCAAAGTTGTGCTATTCTTTTAAGAATTAGGTACACTTGTAGAAACATTGGAGGCCATTTTTGGATAATTAGATGAATTAAAAAGAAAGAATAACAACAGTGCAATGCACTGCGTTTCACATTATCTTTGGAACTTCAATTCATGTCAGGAAGTACAATTTGAGATCTTTTATTGCACCAACACAAAGATCTCATTCAAAACCACCACAGCAGTCTGCCCAGCAAGACCACACTGAGCCATTAAACTCATTCATAACATGTGCATAGTATGTTGTGACATGTTTCCTCTACGCTCGCCATGAGAACTTTGGATAATCTCTTCATCATTACTAACTCATTAATCACTATAGAGCCAATTTAAGGGGCAGTATCTAAAATATATATTTTTTACATCTGGCAGTTTCATTTAAAATTGGGGACAAATCAATACTAGTGTGCTTCCATGACAAAAGGAGAAAGGAGCTTCAGAATATCTACAGATAGGACAAAACTCACTGGAAGGACAAAGGTTGGAGGGGCAGTTCAGAGGAGGTAGCACATTTAAAAGAATAGAGGATACATTTTAAAAAGTTGTAGCTTGATGGGTGGATGGATGGAGATTGATATTTACGGTCATTATATCAGAATTCCAAGGAACAGATCCGATTTCTTTAAGTAACATTAAATAAGCCTGGACCCGTTCAGAATGTTTGTAAGAAACTAGGAAATGATCAACAACCTGAGGGATTTTTTTATTCCCCTTACTGTCCTCCCTTTTTTCTCGTTGTTCTCCCAGCAGCACGATGACAGCAGCATCACATCAGATACCAGGCAGCAAATCCCGCCAGAACAGCAGCAAGAGCAGCGCACAGGACCTGTCCCGTCGGGTGTCGCAGTACGGCCATGGCGAGCTGACAGGCGTATTCTGATCCGCCCGCCGCCGCTGTGACACAGAGAACAAGCTTACCTCATCAAAACTTTTTTTAAAGCTTTTTCATGGAAAGAATTCTGCAAAGAGAAATGTAAAAGCATACCCATTTTGGCCGAATAGTAGGGACATTTGCTGATGTCTCCGCCCATTGCTCCATGGACGGGCATGCCAGCATCTAAAACATCCTCCTGGATGGTTTTACCAATCTCTTCCAACTCATCGAACACCTGCCAGCACAAACATAAAGTGTAAGCTTGTTGAACACCCAATAATCAAGAAATTGTTCATGAATTAAAAAAATAGCAGACAGCCTGTGAATTAACACCTGAACAAATCAAAGAATCATCATTAACCACACACTGATGAAATTCAATTCTGCAACAAAAGCCAATTACACCCTGAGCTCAATAAAGTACAATATATAGATTCTTTGGACAACAATACAATATGTGCTGTTATCGCAGGCTGCCATACAGTTTGTCCTGCATTTGATATGCTTATTTAACACAATTAGTTACATTGATATCCATTTAGAAAGAATTGAATGGAAAAGACCACCCACTAGTGCAGGGGTCTCAAACTCAAGGCCCGGGGGCCAAATCCGGCCCGCGACTTGATTTTATGTGGCCCCGCAAGAGCTTGCAAAGAATATAATACATTCATTATACGGTTACATGCCACTTAACAGAAGCAGGTTGTCCATAAACTACATGTCCCACAATGCATCTCATTTTGTGACATGCGCACTGAAGAGACTTGCAATTATTTGCCCTGGACTTCTGCTTTCAGACGTAGTTAATTAATAAGTTATTAATAATCCAATTCAGAGGCAATAATGTAATTTAATACATTATTTTATATATACAGTGGGGCAAAAAAGTATTTAGTCCACCATCAATTGTGCAAGTTCTCCCACTTAAAAAGATGAAAGGCCTGTAATTTTCATCCTAGGTATACCTCAATTATGAGAGACAAAATGAGAAAAAAAAAATCCAGAAAATCACATTGTCTGATTTTTAAAGAATTTATTTGCAAATTATGGTGGAAAATAAGTATTTGGTCACCGACAAACAAACAAGATTTCTGGCTCTCACAGACCTGTAACTTCATCTTTAAGAGCCTCCTCTGTCCTCCACTTGTTAACTGTATTAATGGCACCTGTTTGAACTCGTTATCAGTATAAAAGACACCTGTCCACAACCTCAAACAGTCACACTCCAAACTCCACTCTGGCCAAGACCAAAGAGCTGTCAAAGGACACCAGAAACAAAATTGTAGACCTGCACCAGGCTGGGAAGACTGAATCTGCAATAGGTAAGCAGCTTGGTGTGAAGAAATCAACTGTGGGAGCAATTATTAGAAAATGGAAGACATACAAGACCACTGATAATCTCCCTCGATCTGGGGCTCCACGCAAGATCTCACCCCGTGGGGTCAAAATGATCACAAGAACGGTAAGCAAAAATCCGAGAACTACACGGGGGGACCTAGTCAATGACCTGCAGAGAGCTGGGACCAAAGTAACAAAGGCTACCATCAGTAACACACTACGCCGCCAGGGACTCAAATCCTGCAGTGCCAGACGTGTCCCCCTGCTTAAGCCAGTACATGTCAAGGCCCGTCTGAAGTTTGCTAGAGAGCATTTAGATGATACAGAAGAGGATTGGGAGAATGTCATATGGTCAGATGAAACCAAAATAGAACTTTTTGGTAAAAACTCAACTAGATGTGTTTGGAGGAGAAAGAATGCTGAGTTGCATCCAAAGAACACCATACCTACTGTGAAACATGGGGGTGGGAACATCATGCTTTGGGGCTGTTTTTCTGCAAAGGGACCAGGACGACTGATCCGTGTAAAGGAAATAATTAATGGGGCCATGTATCGTGAGATTTTGAGTGACAACCTCCTTCCATCAGCAAGGGCATTGAAGATGAAACGTGGCTGGGTCTTTCAGCATGACAATGATCCCAAACACACCGCCCGGGCAACGAAGGAGTGGCTTCGTAAGAAGCATTTCAAGGTCCTGGAGTGGCCTACCCAGTCTCCAGATCTCAACCCCATAGAAAATCTTTGGAGGGAGTTGAAAGTCTGTGTTGCCCAGCAACAGCCCCAAAACATCACTGCTCTAGAGGAGATCTGCATGGAGGAATGGGCCAAAATACCAGCAACAGTGTGTGAAAACCTTGTGAAGACTTACAGAAAACGTTTGACCTCTGTCATTGCCAACAAAGGGTTTATAACAAAGTATTGAGATTAACTTTTGTTATCAACCAAATACTTATTTTCCACAATAATTTGCAAATAAAGTCTTTAAAAATCAGACAAAGTGATTTTCTGGATTTTTTTTTTTCTCATTTTGTCTCTCATAGTTGAGGTATACCTAGGATGAAAATTACAGGCCTCTCTCATTTTTTTAAGTCGGAGAACTTGCACAATTGGTGGCTGACTAAATACTTTTTTGCCCCACTGTATATATTATATATTTATATAGTTACAACCGGCCCTTTGAGTGCAACCTTTACGCAAATGTGGCCCGCAATGAAATTGAGTTTGACACCCCAGCACTAGTGTTTCCAGTAGTGGAAAATTATCGGTCCGATATTAGGAATTATGACGTCATCCCGATAAAAGTATTAATAGCCCCGATAATATACAATATATTTTTGGGGTAAAAAAAAAGAAAAAAATACTGCGGTGTAGGTGGATTGGGATAAGGGGCGCTTGTTTTTCACTCGGCTCCTCCCGTTTTGCCAGTACTGTGGTATTAGTGGTTTAGGAAGAGGGGAGTTTTTCACAAATCCAGCGCTCCCTAACTCATGCCTGGCTGTGACGTAAATGGTGTGCGGCCGTGAAGCCAGGACAGTAAACAAACATGTTGTCGGTAGTATGGGACTATTTCAAAGTTCCAGAGTTAGATAGTTCGCTTGCTATTTGTATTAACAAATGCAATGCAGAAGTTCCACAAGGAGGGAAAAAGGCAACGAGCTATAATACTTCCAACCTGATTAGTCACCTGAAACATCGCCATCGCTACGATGGTGTGTTAAAAGCGTACGAAGACGCCTGCGCTGCTAAACTAGCGGCGAATCCAAAGCCAGCTGCAAAGGCACCGGGGCATTTACCTATCGACGAGGCTTTTGAAAAAAGCAAGAATTTTGCCAGAGACGACCCCAGGGCTAAAACGAAGAAAAAACTACAGGTACATTTAATATATATATATATATATATATATATATATAATATTTGTATCGGTTATCGGTATCGGTCTTGAGAAGCAGGAGGTTATCGGTATCGGTTTCAAAAAAACAATATCGTGCATCCCTAGTTTCCAAAAAGAGCCAACATTTCTTATTTTCTCTATCTCTCCAACCAACATTCCTTGTCCCTGGCCTCTCACCTCCATGTTGAACTGGAAGGCCTTGACAGCCTCGGCCACCAGCCTCTTCTTTGTATCCCCGTCCAGAACCAGCACGTTCATCCGACTACGGTACAGCTGCTTGAATTCTTTGGCACTATGGATGCCATCAAACGTATAGAATTCCAGGCCCTCCCCTGTGGACGGCAGCTTCATGGCTCTCTGCGCCACCTTCTTCAGCACCTGGCCCCCTGACAGGTCACCCATATAGCGGGTGTAAGCGTGGGACACCAGCAGCACGGGGTCCTCCTGCCCTACTTCATGAATACGGTCCACATAGCGCTGGGCGGCCGGGGAGCAGCTGACCTCGCTCTGCCAGTCAGGCCCGTAAAAGTACTCAAGGTCACGGGCCAGGGCCTCGCGGCGATGCAGCTCTGTAGGGAAATATAGGGGGGCAAAGTGGGGGTGGTCCTTGTTCCTTTCAATCTCCTCCTCCATGGCGGTATAGGTGTAGTAGAGAGCAACGGCACCAAGCTAGGGAAGCAAGAACAAAAGCAATAGTACTTACAGTTTTTGATTTACCTATAAATATTGTATTATTTTTATTTCTGATTTTCTGACCTTGAAAAGCTCTTTGCGGATGCGACCCTTGAGGAAGTCTTTCACAAACTGTGTGTTTTCGGCCTTCTCGTGAACCTCCTTGGTCCCTGCTGCCAGCAGCTCAGACAGATCCTCAGGACTTGGGGGGGAATTTTTTTTGTATTTTAGCGTTTGACAGGATCACAACAACAAACATGGTTATTTTGTAATCATATTTCACTCTTTCAAAAAGGTAATTGTGTTAGAACATTAGTGGGAGACTAACCTGAGGGTGTCCTTTCCTTCATTTACAGGCCCTGCTCCATTTGCACTAGCTGTTGTCGCCATCTTGTCTGCTGACATCAGCAGTGTTCCTGTCTGCCAGTTAGTTCACCCTATAATCAGTCAAATATATAAAAGCAACATCATATTTACAATCAAACTATATGGCATCAGTCATATATAAGTTTAATCACAAATAAACCTTGACAAATATATTTTTTGTATATTGGTACAGTTGTGGTAAGGGCATATACAATATTAAATTGTGTTTAATGTATTATTAGTATGACCTATGCCAAGTAACTGCTGTCGTAATGACACTTGGGTCAAGATTGCACAACAGTTTTTGGATAAACAAGGAAACAATATCAGGCTGAGGGATCTGAGGGATTGTGTAACAAAACAATAACAATACACTGGAGCAACATTTACAGTGCATTGATAATCATTTGTAAAAACAACATAATGATGACGAACACTATGACAGTTTACTGCCTTTCAATATAAAATAAAAACAATTTGAGATAAACGATAAAATAAAGTCTAATCATCAGGTCCATAATCATCAAATGAAGGCTTTCATTTCAGATTCAGCAATGTTTACTCAACAACAATATTTATTAATCTCTTACCCTTAAAGCAGTAGAGGTCTAATAAGAAAAAGGGGGGCTAATATCTCCCCAAACCGTTTCACTGCAGCTATTGTTCCTGAAATGATTGTCAAATAAAAGCTTCTTCTGCCAGTTACCTTAATTTAGCTGCATCCACCTCATTTACTCAAGGCAATATGCAACTGAAAGTTGTTAGGAAACGCTTAAAACAACACCAGGGCGTCAACTACGTGAACAAAAATACAGACATAAATCAGCCCATCCACTAAAACGCAGCACAGGCCTCCTGGCGTTTAACTCACAAATGCAGCTGGTGTTGTGATAAACGAGTTAATAAAGCGATTTAAAACATTTCAGTGTCTCAATGTGATCAGAAATCACTATCTAAAGCCATCTTTCATCGAGATAAGCAACACATGCCATGTTCGGTATTCCTGGCGGTAACGTCATCTAACTTGCTCGGATCATCATTTTGACAACAACAGCTAACTTTGCTGGAGGACGCTAGCTAACTTTGCTAACAGCTAGCTAGCATTTCAACTAGCCTAACAAACTTGAGATTTTTTTGACAAGCGGCGTTACATTCCAATGCAGTCTCGACACGTTTAGTCACAGATTAAATTATATATTAACGGGTTATATTGCTTTGGTATCATATTGACGTTACAAACCTTCACCCCACTACAGTGCAGAGCAGTCCGGTTAAGTAAAAATCAGGCTTGGATCCAGGACGCCACGGAACTGTACGTCCACTCATCTGTGTTCACTGTAAGCCCCGCCCCCTCCCGACTGCTGTCAGGTGCTTCTCTGCTGCAGGAAATGCTGAGGACAGCTAATTCTTCTGCCTATACCACTAGCATACAATGCAGACATAAACATTAACACATACAAAAGAAACTACTCAGCAAAAACTGGTATTTAGCTGCGTTTTAAAAGTCCAAATTTGAAAGAGTTTAAAAAAAAAGAAGCTACAACTTCAAAAGTCTCCTTTTTTCTAATGCCTGCTATCAGTAACAACCATGGATAATGCAATTATAATATCAGGAGCACAAAACGTACCCACCAGGACATCATGTGTTTCTGTGAAGCGACAAAGAGACTCAGAACTATGAAAGGGCAAAATAATCACAATGAGAGGCGAAAAGACAACAAAGAGACAAACACACACTCACAATGACTATGATAATAGGCAAAACAACCACAAAGAGACACAAACAAAAACAATAAAGACACTAACAATTACAATGAAAATACTTTGACATCTTTTTTTGTTTGTTTGTTTGGTTTGTGAAGCACTCTGTGTTATCTTTTGTGTATGAAAAGTGATGTCTAAATAAAGTTTGATTTCACTTGAAACAATGAAAATATAGGACAAACAAACACAAAGAGATAGACAACAAAAGGAGACTTGACCACTATGCCTGTTTGTGTTGCTGTTATGTAGCAGAGGTGGTGGTGGCTTTTAGGAGGCATGATCCTGATCATGCAAGGTTCTTAACATGATAACAAGAATCTTTAAACGGATCCTAAATTGGATGGGAAGCCAATGTAGACATTCAAATGGTGGTCACATGCAGGGGCGCCGCCAGGGATTTTGGGCCCCATGAAAAGATAATCACATTGGTTACTTAAACATTTTTTTCTTAATGCTCTAAAATAGTTTGGGCCCCTGTCAGTCACAGGCCCTTAGAATCGTCCTAATCGTTCACCCCCTTACGGCGCCCCTGGTCACATGAGACCTTGGTAAACAGCTACGCAGCAACCTTTTGGCGATTTAGGGAAGTACTGCTAAGGCAGGGGAAGTGAAAATTATAATAGAAAATAAAAGCATAGTTAATATCTTCTAAATCTCATTGGGCTTGAGTTTAATGTAACAATTTTCATGTGTCAAACATAAGTGCTTCATGTTGTTGAGAGCCATTCAATGATCCATCCTGAAACAACCTTCAGCTGTTTGTAAAATCAACACAATCTGTCGTGGCTTCCTTCCTTGTTTTTCCATCAAGCCACTAGACGCCTTAAACAGACAGTTCTAACTCGTTTCTTTCCTTTAAGTTACTCACAGTTTGAAGGGTTGCTTGGCCTCCGATAGTTTAGAAGATGTTGCGATGTATTTGCTCAAAATAGAATAACAAACTTTTGCACATGCAACAAAGAAATGAGTACAAAGTGTGCTAGTTTAGTTGTAGTTTTGTGCATTAGTTTGCTGGTTTATTACTGGTAACATTGCATAAGATGTAATACATCACAAGAACTGAAAACAAATCTAAATCATCCCCAAAACCCCAATAAAACATCAGCCGACGAGAAGAGCATAACCACAAGATGACATTCGCACCAAGCAAATACAGAACATGGTTTGTCAAGTTGCAGATTCAAAAATATTATTTAATATTCAGAACAAATAGCACAATCAAATATTGTTTTTTGGTTTACCTTAGTTGTAGTTTATGTATTTAAACATTTATGTTTTTGATTTTGGCCTATATTATGCAATAGCTCTTTCTTTTAATAAAACAAATGAATCATTCTTGAAAAGGACATTTGAAATTGAATATTCCTAATTCCTATCAAATTACCCCCTGGCAACACCCTTTGTTGCTCTCCAAGGCTTCACCAAAATGATCACAAAACTGTAGTTCTTACATAACCACACACCAATGTTATAATAACAATTACCTCCTCTGCTGTTTGGTTTAATCTGCCCATTCGTTTTTATTTATGGGGTGTCAGTGTAAAGAGAGCCTTTGTGACTCTCTCAAATGTTGTTGTTGTCCACAGGAATACCTGAGAACAACATCAACAGATTTGAAGCTGAAACCGACTCTCTTTGTTTTGAACACTTCAGTAGATAGCTGTCTGACATAACAAAGCATTGTGTTATTTGGTATAGTTATTGCTCTGTTGCTTTACAAATTAAAATGTATACATCGGCAGAATCAAAGACCAAGAAAAAGAAAAGATAAAGCTATTCGAAAATCAAAAAACAATAACCAAAGGGTTTGCCTTATAGATTAACAACCATTCTCACTTCCAAATGCCTGTTGTTGGCTCAAACACAGCTAACAACCTAAAGAAACAAATACATTGTAGATGTGACATGTGGGCAAGTGAAAGGGGCAGAATTGGGCATGTAATAAACTTGACACAGTACTGAGAACACAGAATGCACTGAGTAATTACAATGAGTGCTCACCGATCAACAGGTGGTCATCCTGTCTCTGCCCTTAAAAAAACAACTATGAGCCTGCAGTCTTTGTCCGGTTAGTTGCCTGGCCCTTGGGGACAAACAAAACAAGCTTACTGTATTTGATCTGGTTTACATCATGCTGTTTGACTGTTCTGCCAATTACAGATCATAGTTTAAAATGTTTTTTTCAGGTCTTTTTGTGTTCAAATGATTCACGCATGCTGTTAATGAATTATGTATGAGGTAGTTTTTTTGCTGAACAGATTTGTCCATCGGTTAATGATTGTATGCAGCTCCTATAAATACCTGTGTGTGTGTGTGTGTGTGTGTGTGTGTGTGTGTGTGTGTGTGTGTGTGTGTGTGTGTGTGTGTGTGTGTGTGTGTGTGTGTGTGTGTGTGTGTGTGTGTGTGTGTGTGTGTGTGTGTGTGTGTGTGTGTGTTCAAAAGTGTCAATGATTGACGATGTGTGTGTCACTCTCAGAGCCGGATATTTATCTGGCAGCCGGCTGGAGTGTCAGATGCTCGGATGCAGCCCCCCTGCTGGAAGCTGGTGAGGGGGGGGGGGGGATCAGCTAACAACAAGATTGACTTCCCTCCAACAGGGCCGGCAAGCTGTTGTAATTACATTAAATTGCTTTGGGAAATGGTTCTGTGCTACTGATTGAGATCAATAGTAGGATATGGGGGGGGGGAGAGAGACTTTGCCCAATAAACTCTGATGGGGGAAATATTGACAAACTTCATATCATAGTGGATAGCGATTTCTCCATATGAGAACCTCACAAATATGTAAGTTTGGCAACTAACAATATTTTTTGCTGCCATTTGGGTTTGTTTGTCACTCTGCTCTGCTGTGGACCCCATATGTGAGGTACAGATGGCCTTTCAAATGCTGCATCAAAAACACTCACATAACCACGCCTCATAAGAATTGCAGCAGGAGGTCTATTTCACCACTCTGTGATATAGCACCTGTGATCTGAAGCTTTTGATCACACCATGGCAATTGATGAGGCTGAACACATGTGACTGAGGGAAACATAAAAACAGGGCAAAGTCCATGAGATACAACAGAAAACAATAATTGGTGGTTTAACTGGTTTAGCTAAGGTTCTGCATTGCACTGATTTGAATTTGAAAAGGTCTCTGAACTTGATTAATTTTAGATCAATAAAGACAGTTCTCTGATAGCTGCAGGGTAAGCAAGATTCAGATTAGCAGATTAGTTTAAATGAAATTGAATTTGTAATAGTTTCACCAGAATTGTTAAAATGGTAACACTAATTGGTGGCATGAGAGAAAATGTTTTTTTTGTTTAAACTAGTCTTACTTCCTATATTATGGTAGCATGCACAACAAATAAATTAATATAGACATTTCCAGAAAATGCATTGAGGTCAAACTGACATTAATGATGGCTTTGTTTTATTTGACAAGCCAGTAGCATGTTAGAATACCAGGGATTGTGATGAGGGGGCGAAACAATCGCTAATACATTATTACTTACGCCTGTTCTTGAAAAGCCAACGTTTATGCTTTTATAGAAGCTTATAATTGTAAACAGACCATTTAGCAGACATTTATTTATCATGTCTGCTAATCACTAATTTTTCTAATTGACGCTCTACTGTAGAATAATACTATTTGGAGTGCAGAGAATGATCTCAGGTCAAGCAGTGTTGTTAAGAAAGCAATGCCGATTACTATGAAGTCATTACTATCAATGAGTTCACAAATGTTATGATTTCACTGTGCATGGACAACATAAGGATATAAGTTTTGCATTACTACCCTAATACTACTACTACTTAGTTAGTACTATCCATTTACCCCACTGTTTGCTTGGATAAAACAGCAAATCAACAGTAAGTAATCATATAATTAATGTTATTCTGTTTTAATACTTGTAACCTAAAGGAACAGCACTAATTTTTCTAAATATATAAATGTTCATTTGAATCCAACTGAAAAAGAGTGTTATCATTGGTAGGTGGTTATTTACATGTTATGACACTTAATTGTAGCATTACTTTTAGTATAATAAAAGGTCCAAACAAAGTCTTTAAATTGTACTGCCGTTTTGTACGAGTTCTCTCTGGTGAGAACTCGTAATTTCCAAACTTTCAGTGACATTGTAAACTCGCTGCGGTGACAGCCGTTAATGCACAACGTCCCTGGTAACCACTCCACTTATCGCGAGAAGTAAGACATGTGTTTTTGAGAGTATATTTAACACTTTTTTGATTAGTTAATAAAAAACACATTTGGTATTTATTTGCTACAAGAAGCTTGCTTGTAAGAAGTATTTTTATTAGTATGATGTAACTTTTTGAACAACACAACACAAATACTTTGTACTCACCAAATTACTTCCGCATCCGCTATGTTTTCTGTTTCGCGGGACAGCACGAAAAAGCTAGAGTAATGTCGTTGTTTGTATGGGATGATGGAACGAATGTGAGATTCCGCACCCTTGTGACGAATTGGCACTTTTAGTCAACTCTTCGTAGTTTGTTACGGGTTTGGTTCGTGTTGTCAAGGCGGTGGTCGCTACGCTGCGACTCCCAGAGACAAACATGTCTCTGCTGTCCATGATTGAGCAAGCTATCAAATCTTGCAAATATGAACAAGCAAAGATTAACCACAATATTCAACACTACAGAGAAATACTACAGACCTTGTAAGTACTGTACATCTGATCATCACCACTGTTTTATCAGGGCCTCAGGGCTCAGGATTTAAATTGAACTCGCCAGACTCCAATTCAAAACAAACACATTTTAAGTTTACAACTACATATCAGTCCGCTTGTCCTACGTTTGAATGCCTCTCGTGCATTATACCCGCTTGGGATCAGTTGTTAAGGTTTTCTGAAAGATTCACCGAAGTCATTACATTATAAATCATGTTAAAATCCAAACTTTGATTAAACAAATTAAACATCTGTGCAATTGAGAATCCATCCGGCCTGTCTAGTAAACAGGCGATTTCGTGTTCAAATCCCAGTAGAGCCTTTTCCAGCACTGATAGTATCCCATTGAAAAACACAGGGCAAACGCAATGCTTTGTTATTGGGATAGTCATTGTGACGTAACCTCTATTAATACATTGAGAATATGAGTATTACAAATGTTTCTACGCAACAGCTAAATAAGAATCCACAAAACTACTCAGAGCACGGAGCATATTGGTCACTGTTCTTTAATAATAAATATTTCATGAACTTTGTTAAAAATAATTATTTATTTAAAAACCATTCATATTGGCCAATGTATTCCAATATGATTTTTAAACTCTCACAAATTGATATCTAGCTTAAAAATGCATTTACTGTAGGATTAGTTGTAAACTGCATGCAGTAGCCTTTACTTTTATTAGGAGATCATTTTATGAAAGCTTGAATAAAAATTAAAAGTGGAAGGTTTGCTTGGTTACACTAAAACTCACATTTTTAACTGAGCTTCAAGAGTAGGTTGTTCATATACCATTTTTAACATTATATTTAGTATTATATACTGTGTTATTGTTTCCTTTGTTTGCTTAACTGGCTCCTTTTTATTATTTTGAGTGTGTATTCATATGAAGTCTTTTCTTACAGAACACCACAACCAAAGATGGGCACTGATGAGTCAGAATTCGCAGATGACGCTGGTCCAGGTAAAAAAAAAGTATTTCTCAGGCACAATGCTTATTAATCTACAGATATCAAACCTGTCAATGAGTTAGCTAGCATTGAAGGCAATGCTGTTGTCAAATACAAATAACGGGGTAAAACCTCACTTGTAACCTAGGAAAATATAGATTGTTAATTTTAGATTAATACAGCTAACTCAAGAAAGCAGAGCTGTCGTGTGCAAATGTGTGCCTGTTCAATATAATCACAAGTCTCTCATTCTTTTCATACAGGTAGTAATGGTTCAGGTTAAATACTAAAATATCTCAAATATAACCACTTGTTTGCATGCTGCTCTCTTCAGATACAGTTACCTCACCCGTGGAGAAAGAAGAAATGGAACTGCTTGAGAGAGCACTGGAAAAAGCTCTTCGGGTCCGCACTGGCACAGTGTCTTCTAAAAAAGACTCAAACAAACAATTTGCATGTCGAAAGGCATCCAGCACTTCAGCTGTCACATCGAAAGAGGGAATGCAGGCTTCTACAGCTCCTAAAGGAAACCAGAAAACCGTCAGATCTACCTCTAAATCAGCCAGTCTTGACAGAAAAGATCACAGAAAGCCTGGTACGTTGGTGTTCAACTCAAAATCTTCACATAGCTACCATCCTGGACAGTGCAAAACCATAATTAATAGAAACATAATCATGAACTGTTCTGTCTCTTCAGCTGGGATTGTGCATCATCAGGCAGCAAGGGCATCACAGCAGGCTGTCTCGGCGTCTGGCTCACTAGGTCGGGGTCAGTTACACACCTCGACCCTCCACTCAAAAAACAAAACTATAAGAAGCAATGAGCTGAGTGGGACTGAACTGGGCACAGCTGCAGCTTTTTCCACTCATTCACATAACACAGTGCCTGTTTCACATAGATTGGAGTCTGGAGCTCACAGTTTACCTCTGCAGAAAGGGTATATTTTTACACAACTGGGTTATGAAGAAACCACACTGATCTTTAACCAACCTTTCTTGGCTGTGCTATTATAATTGTTCTTTACGCCTTTGCTTCATGGCAGGAAAGCTTCTGATCAAACAGCAAAATGGAAATCTCTAAGAAGGAAACAAAACAGGTGGCCAAAATCAGTCTGATACTATTGTGATCATTTTACAACTGGTTCAACAGTTTCTCTTTGTTCACTAATTCTTCCTATCTACATTATTTTTAGGTTATGGGACAAAGTCGTTGCCCTACAAAGGAAACCTGTGTCTGGGAGGAGTCACTTCATGGAGAGAATGACCGCTTTGGTATCCTTCCTCTTTGTAGTGATGCCTTTCAAAGTGGTCTGGGAAGCCACGTACATGTTTTCCATGTAGTGTAATGTTGAGTTGGAAATATACTCTAGTGTAACGTTTAGTTATAATTCCACCCAGCTATAAGACATTGTCAAAATATGTCTCTCAGAGCCTGTATACATTTTATTAATACACTTCTTCCTGTAATCCATCTCATACCTGGCGTATTGTCTTTGACCTCTCTGACCACTAGTTCCCCAAGGATTGGCCATG
The DNA here is from genome assembly GCF_949606895.1 of Notothenia rossii. Taxonomy (NCBI): domain Eukaryota; kingdom Metazoa; phylum Chordata; class Actinopteri; order Perciformes; family Nototheniidae; genus Notothenia; species Notothenia rossii. The sequence continues at coordinate 16,641,112 of NC_136906.1, forward strand.
TGGTTGCCCGGATCAGACCAGGGTTTTGGTCGCAAGACTGACTCACCAAGGGCATGGCCTCACCCAGCACAGGCAGGCAGAGGAGTTTCTGGGCAAACAGACGCTAGAAGTAGCCACAGAGCAAGGTAAAAGAACAGATGACGCATGCAAACACACAAAAATAGGAGTCGAGGAATGAGGAGTAATGAAGGCGATTGTGTTAGAAAATGATCATTTTAGAGGAAATTGCACAGGAAGTTGGCAGGAAGTGATTTTGTGAGAGCTGTTTGGACCGATTTATCCTCTGCCAATCATACTCAGGACCCTGGAATGAGCAATTGAGATGCACTGACTACCAACATGAGACTAATTACTGTACAATTAAACCAGTCAACTCCAATATATCCTGTCATATTGTTGCTAATTAAGTTTTTTTTTTTCTGTTTAGGTTCTAAAGCAAACCAGCATGACTCCTGTCTGGAACTTGAGAGGTTGTTGGTGGGAGCAGATCAGCTCCAGAACTCTGCACACCAAGCAAAACAAGGTAGGAATTCATCCTGTTCTTCAAACTAGATGGTTATAAGCAGAAAGAAAAATAAAATATTGAAATAAAATATTTCAAAACATTGACTTGCATAATTAAAAGGACATGGTTAGACAAATAATTAAACTGTGTTGTGAGATATAATATCCAAGTGTCAGCAGGTCTTACTGTCTGCAACATGCTCTAATATGCAAAACCTTCAACGATACTGTTCTAATGAAGCTGAATGCCCAGGTATTTTCCATTCACACCACTCAAATGACCGTATCACCTTCAGGAAGCAAAGTTTGTTGATGTTTATCAGTTATAGCTCAAGTGCAGCAAAAGTATGTTGCTAAAGCAAGTGTGAGAAAGAACTTTCTAGTAATTTCTAGCTCCCTGCTTAGCAAACATACCTCCATTTTGTGTTGTGACCATGACCATCCAATCTAGCATCCCACATCCACCTTTCAGCGAGTATTTTATTTCAGAGAGGGATGAATCGTTTATTGCATTCTAACAGCATTTGAAAAATGCAATGTAGCGTGCTAACGAGCTAATGGAGCCGCTCCATCTTGGAGTATGGAAAATGAAAACAGAGCCGCAGTGAAACCTCAGTGCCAGATCAGTACTTCCCTTGGCCTCGATAGATCCCCTCCCTGTGACTGTGGGGTTTTAAAGCTGTCTATCCTGACGTGGCTAGGCCAGGGCCTAGCTATTTAAAGCTGAGGCAGCAGAGCAGAAAAACGTTTTAGTGTACGGTTGCTCACGCTCACGCTCTAAAAATAACCGTATTTTCCGTCAGAGTGGGAAGCATGGGATCGATGGAGGCCAGAGGGAGGTTGTCTTTGCCCCACTGGGGCAAATAGTGTGTGGGGCGATGGGATAATTGCACCCCTGCCCCTGACTATAACCTACACATCAGAGGCAGAGCTCAGAGAACTGGAGAATCTGAGAATGAGGGTGGCACTGCTGCAACAGGAGACTTACATTGAGCAGGTAAGAGTTGTTTGCTTTAGGTGAAAAAACTTGAATTAGATGCTGAATCGTGCTAATGATAAGAAAGTCTGTGCATTCTGTTCTGAGTAATAGTCAATACCTTCTAAAAAATAATGTATTGACAGTCTTTTGTTCTTTATGACAGGCCCTGTTGGACACTCTGTCCCCTCAGCTTTCATCTATTGTACCTGGGCCTGGATGTCCCGACCTCAGTGTACTGAGAGGCATGTACTCCCTGCTGGGGGAAGGGGGGGAGCGTTTCCCTGCCATAGTCCTGGACTCTGAGCCTGACTGACCACAGAGCACATTACACCTGTTCATGAAATCTACTGTTTATCTTCTTTTACACATAAGAGAAATAAAATATGACCTCTTAGCATAATGCAATCACAATACACAACATTCCAAACATATAACTACTTGGGCACGGACCTTAAAAGTAACACATATTAGTTGTATCTGCTTAATATATTGTTATTTTAAGATGTAAATAAATCAAACATTGACTTTATACTCGAATCGGAATATTTAAATTAGTACTTCAATTTAGATAGCGTAGGATTTATGTTTCTAAATAGTTTTAAGTTATATTTTTGATAAAACGTTATGTTGTAAAAATCTTACTGTGTAAAAAAAAAAAAGACCTAGAATAATGGCTAATGGAAAAACTGAACCCATGGTCTGTAATGGAACACTTACTGTACCAGCAGGGGGCGCTCACTCACAGAAGAACTGACCATCAAACACACTAGCAGGGGTCTAATGTTAATCACTTGTTTTGAAAATGTGGATTGCAATTTTGATCCAATGTGTGACCTAGAATTACATGTGGAAATAAGGTTTCTAATTAAATACAAACAATTATTTTTAAATTGACTCATCTGCTTGACTGCTGGTCTGTGGAATAAAGTGAAGTAACGAAACAAAGACTTTTTTTTTTTTTAATCCTGACTTTCATGGAAAGCAGCAGAGATGCCATGACTTCAGGCTCATTGCCATGTGTTCAAATGTCTTCCTACTGTCTGTTAAATCAGGCTTTCTGAAGAATTCACATTGCAAATTATTGTATTTGTTAGTTTCTACGAGATTGACCTGCAACATTTTCAGTGTGTTTCATTGCACTCTGAACCCCCAATATTCTACCATAATGTTTCTCCCTATGACGTGTTTGCTTTCCTTGCAGACTTTCATAATATGGCATACATTGAACGATATATAACACGTATGTGGCCAATATGATGTCTCTGCGATCTGAGAAAATTACTAGTCGTGAATTTGCCCGCCACACCTGTTATGAAGGCGTATGTGAGATGCGAGAAGTCCTGAAGAGGCCCAAAAGGCTCGTCCCCACAGATGATGTGTGAATGGCAGGGGCTGTGCCAGACTGGGCGACAGGTGGCGCTGGGTTCACACAGCAGGACGTGGGTGTTTGAGCCCTGCTGCAGAAACCCTCATGTACACACAAAGACGGGACATGCATACTCAAAGCCGGCTAAGTCATACGGATGCCCAGGTGCCTGGTTCAGTGCATGCTAACTGGAAATGGCATGTTTCCCTGAGTAGAGGAATCAAGAGGTCATAAAAAGGAGATGGATATTTCAGCTCCAGATTATGATCTGTGTTTTAAAGGTCCCATATTATACTGTTTTTCATCAATATATTATAGCTCTCAGATAGATATACAAAACATGTCTCTGAAGTGTTTGCCTCGAAACACCAAGCAGATAATTGCAGCATCCCATAAACCCCTCTGTTTCAGCCATGTTTCAAAAGTGCTGATTCTCTGTCTGTTACTTTAGATGAAAATAAGGAGCCACTCCCCACGCCCCTCTGAGAGATATTTGGTTAAAAAGAACACAATGGTGCTCTAGAAGGAGATTCAGGTGATAAGGAGGGGGGGGGGGGGGGGGGGTTACCTTGGTTGGTAATTGGCTAATGGTTACACAAGCCAAAAAATTGTTATGACATCATAAAGTGGCCAAAATCTGATAAGCTCATTTCTCAGTTTTTATATAAATGGATCAGGAAAAAAAGTGAGCGAATATTCTTTCCTGAAACCTTCAGCATCTCTTTAAACAGAAAGGGACACATGTGTATGTAAAAGACATGAAAGAGTGGATTTTGCATAATAGGTGACAACTGGAGCATAATGACTAGATCCTCTGTTTCTGTTGCTTATAAGAAATACAGTCACACGCCACTCGAGTGCAGCCAAGTTTTTCATACGGGATTGGAAATGTGCTGCGTTGGTTCCTTTCCTGCCCATAGAGTCTTGGACAGTGTGAGTAGAGGAGGAGGCAGGGAAGCATCCTTGCGATCACGTCAACACTACACACAGGTCCCTGAGGGAGTGGTGCCTACGCAACTCAGCCTTCCTGTGACCTGCATACATCAGCTGCTGCTGGGCTCTGCCTGTCACCGGCCAGGCTCTCCTACTCCCCTCAGCACGGCCCTGGCCCTGCCCAGGTTACTCAGGCCTCACGGCTTTGTCCCATATTTCTCACGCCTTCAATGCCACATTAATGGAAGAACCCAGACAAAATGTTTTCCCGTGGAAAAAGATTTACTTTCTTTCCCACGCCGGTACTTCTGTTTGCCTCACGTACTAGCACAGAGAGGGACAGAGTTGAATAGTCTTTTCTTTTTCGTACACATTCCTTCCTACTTGTTCACTTTTCTCACCCTTTTCTTTACCACTTTTTGCAGTCGTAGTCCACTGCAATGCTGGACTTCAAGTACAAATCCACAGAAACCGAACAGTGCTACCAAGAATCCACTTCTGTCCTTCAAATGCCCATTGAACATCTCTTTCTCCTGCACCCCGCCCCCCACAAACACATTCCTCACTTCTTTTTCTGTATCTCCTCTTTTGCTCAGCTTCATCTCTGCTGCACAGTGAGCTACAGCAGGGATCTTTAAGTCAGTGTGGTCAGTCATCAGTAAGCGGCATTAGGGTCATTTATTTGATTTCCTCAACCATTCAGGCGGTCTGAGCCAGTTCCATCCATCAAGTTGAATATCTTCTGTCAAGACGAAGAAAAAAGTTTCTTAACTAAGGATCTGTTATCCTGCTTATATGGAGGCATGTTTGGAATTTCAATGAGAATATTATGTGTCTCTTAATCTGATAATGTAGCTATTAAAGAGCAAGAATGCTTTAATCTAACTGAGGAGAAATCTGTTGCTAATAAGAAGCAATGCTTAACAATTCCATAGACATGCTTTTTGAACCCATAATAAATATGTTGTGTCCCCAAAACTTCAAGAGATGACTTCTCTGGTGCGATCAAATATTATTTTTGGACACAGTCTTCATGCATGACAATGTGGTCTCACATGAGTCCTCAAATTAACTTGAAAGCTTTTTGCTTCCTTTTGTTGTAGATAATACTATACATGAATTCCAATGGCTTTTAGCACCAATTTACTAGAATCATTATTCAGTTCACAGTTCTTTTAGAGAGAAAAAACTTAGAAACAAGAAGATGAAATGTTGCCATGGCAAATACAGCAATGCTTGAAGATATAGACATGCAGCACATTCATCCTTCCCTAAAATAGAATCTCAGATGTGGAGGTGTGAAACGAGCAAGTTTAGGAGAAAATAGCAATCTGGATTGATGTTCCCTTCATGAAAGAGAGAGATTCAGGCGTTTTAACTACTACGAGGTTGCCTTCCATACACAAGGGACTGACACCAGCAGTGTGTGTGGGTGGGACAGCAGTGTGGGCGGCCTATGTTTTTCAAGCTTGTATTCTGTCATGTGTGGGGATGCTCATTAGTGTATATTGTCAGGACATTGTATATTTGATGTCTTCCTGGAAATGAGTGTGTGGGTGGTCGTAGGATTTATGTCTGCTATTGATGTCTAAGCGAGAAGTGGTGGGGTGCAATGGGAACATAATTGAATTGCCTTAAGAAGGTGGACCATTTGAACTATAGTGATGAGATGGAATAACTAAACTTTCCTATAGGAAGTAATGAGGGATTCCCCTTTCACTTCTGATTAACAGTCAGCAGTAGGCGTCTCTATTTTACAGGGGTGGCATTTATACTGCAGGAAAAGAAAAAAAGACTGCAATTGAAAAGCAGTGATGGGGAGAAGAAGAAAGGAGGGAGCAGTTAACTCTTCTCCCCTCCCCCTTCCTGTGCTTCGTCAACCCCTATTCTCCCTGCTTCAAAGTTTGACGTCACACAAAAGAAGACCAATCAGAGCGCTCGAACTTCTCTGTTTTTCTTCCCTAGCTCCTCCCCTCCCCTGGTCCCTTATATATCCCCCACCACTACATTCACCAGAGTGTACAATGTGCTGCCAGAAAGCCAGCAGGCAGTGTACAGAGAAACAGCAAGAGAGGGAGAGAGAGAAGGGAAAAGTGTGAGTGGATTTCAGCGCTGACTTCATCTGACACGCTCATTTATCCGGTCTCAAACAGACCTCCTTCTTCTTTCTCTCTTTTTCTGCCTTTTTGTATATCTTTGTGTTTCTCCAGGCCAGAGCTGACTGCGAGCGTGATCCACGAGGCCAACGCTGCAGTCTGGTTTCAGGATCAGCACACACCATCAGTATGGGCTGTACACAGCCTCGGACCAACTCGGGGCAGGAAGCGCAGTCCCTGGAGGTTGGTGATGCCAAAGTGCCCGAAGTGCTCTCCTCTCTGGAGCGGCTGTCCCAGGCCACTGGAGGCATGGAGAAGTCCTGGTACCGCTGCATCTTTCCCTTTGGAATCATCTCTTTGGTGATTGGTGCAGCAGGGACTGGGGTGACCTACACTTATAATGACCTGCCTCAGACTAAAGTGGTGTCAGTTGTGCTGCTTGTCATGGGTCTTATGCTGTTGCTGATGGCCACGACCTGTTGGACAGTTCACAAGAAGAAGAGAAGAAAAAAGAAAGAGAGTGGCTCTTTCACCTCTGAGCAGTGTCCCCTGTGAAGCACATGGGGAGAACAGTGGACGGTACTTGAAAGCAGAGACATACCCATGGCTGGCTGGGAATTTAGGGGTTGACTGAAAGAACTGCCACTTCACTGCCTCCCTGCTCCAAATCCCCTCAAATCTTAATCACAGAGTTTGGCTCAGCTCATACCGGAGATAGCTTAAGCTGAGAAATCATCGAGAGTGGAAGGACAGATAGACAGGACCCTGAATGTCTGTTTAGTCTGGAAAGTTTGGACCATTTTGGATTGACAAGGAGGGATCACCAATGCCTCGCATGCTCTTTAATCATCAGACAGCAAGTGTCCAGTGTCAAAACAACCTCAGAGGAGACACACACAAATATGCCTTGCACACTACATGCATATTTACACGCACGGATACATGGCCCTCGCAGTCCTCACTCACATATGCACTAGCAGTCACAGAGGGAGCTTGCTGGACACCTAACACGCTATGCAGAGCTGCTGCCGGAGTCAATGCTGTCGTCACTAGGCACGTCAGTCACAGCATTCCTCTTGCCAGGACAGGTGACTCTCCAAGAGGCCATAAGTGGGCCAAAGAAGGCAACCTGATACCCAGCCCAAAGAGCAGCGCACCCGCGTCAGTGGCCAGCGTCATTCACTCGTCCTGTGACACCGCAGCAATGTGTTGGAGGCTTTTTTTACGCAATGGGAGAGTGGAACTTGAGTCCAGCAGGATCTTGCTGGCATCTGTGTTGACGATGAGCTGGAGAGGGCAGAGGACCTGCTGGGGAAGTGGAAGATGTTTGTGTGTGCTCAAATAAAGATTCTGGTGAACTAAAAAGACTGTTGGACCTTGGACTTCACTACTTAGTAACAAGATCTTTGCACATATAGACAAGTCTATGCCAAGCAAGAGAAACTTCTAGTAAGCGACATACTCTGAAAGGCCTTTTGTAGCTTCGGCCTCACATTACAAAGGATGGGGGCACAGACTTTCTGACTGACTGATTGTCCTCCTGTCAATGTGCAAGCATTTTCACCCAGCCTAGTGTCTTGAGTGAGGCACCTCAACCCTACACAGGGCATGCCAGGATTATTGAAGGACACTACCCCGAGGGGACATGCCACCGCAGGGACACTTTGCCTGATCCTGCTCCCCTCCGGCCCCCCCTCTTGGTGCCTTGAGCAAGCACTCATGGAAAAAGGCTCTGTCGCATTCCCCCGTTTCCATCTGAAGCCACGAGAATATCCTCCCTCGCTCTCTCTCTCTCTTTCTATTCCTCTCTCTCTCTCTCTTTACCCCGACACGACTCTCCTTACCCATCCCATAGGCCTTCTGACATCCACAGTTTCTGACTTGATCCCATTCATTTTTTATATATTCCAGGAGAAAGTGTGTACAGCCTTTTGACATCCGAATACACTAAAGAGCCCTATAGTTCAGAAATGGGTCATTATCACTATGTGCCAAGGAAAGTGGATTCTTTTCTCTCTCATAGTGAAAAGAATATTCACTGAGAGTGACAAATTCCTTTTCCAGTCTAAAATTACGCTTCAAGGCTGTCTCGTGAACACTGATGAATGTTTTTGCTCTAAATGACCCTGGGGTTTCCCTTACTTGTGCTTTCAGAGACAATGAGTGAATGTAGCTGCGCTGAGCTCCACATCTGTGAATACCTACTTTCTGTTAGTGTGGGGTCTCACAGGATGAGACACACAACGGCATTTTATTCTTGTCTTAAATATTCTGCTTTCTGTCGCTGAATGTAACAAGGGATGGAAAATACAAATCAAGGAATTAGGAAGTGCAATTAACGTATGTATGTAGAATTGAAGGTGTCTGGCCAGTTCTATGTGAAGGACTGTGTAGCAGCCCTATTGTACCCTTGAGAACAATCATTGATCACGGTTGCATTGATTTTGGCTAGCAGATTAGTGACGCTTTGCTGAGTGAAATGTGGCTATGCATCCAGGGGTAGCAGTTAACACACAATGCCAAAGACCGTCTTGGGGGCCAGCTGCTTCAATAGACATGCAATCGATCGGTCCTTTCCCACACATTTTCTGCGACTCAGAGTGCATTTAGATGTTCCTTTGCATACTGATCGTCAGCCAAACTCTGTTAAACAAAGAGAAGGAAGTAAAGAAAGGGAAGAAATGGGGAAATTACACGTAATGGCATTAATCAACCTGTCATTACTTTTACTTTTATTTGGGAGTGGGGAGCTATCCCTGCGCTCAGACTGGGATCAGTTATAATGAACATGGGAGTATTATTCTTGTTTTTTTTATTTAGCATACCTTATTTACTGACAAAAAATAGGACTAGCATAGACCAGTCTATACGCAAACAACTGTATACGATAATGTTTCGCCAAATCAGCCCTTAATCTTTTGCTCATAAAGAGTAATTATTAGTTTATCCTTTTTTAGCAATGTAGTACATTGTTGTTGCATACTTGTACTTTCTAACTTTCAAGCTGTATTGTGACAGTGTTTTAATACAAAAAAGTGATGGCAGGTGACCAGAATTTGTTTGTTAATGATGTGAAGTGATTTCCCTTCTGCCTTCTCAAATATTAAAGGGAAAATCTACCTCTCTTTGCTGCGGGGAAATAGGTCCCTCACCCAGTAGACAGCCATGCTGTCTACTAATGCTGTTTGCCACTCCAGCGAGTGACCCAAAAAATGTCTGTGTGCCCTCTAATATTTGGTGCTGTATATATGACAATTTTATATTTCTACTGTACTGTATATTTCTACTTATCTGTACATCTTTTAATTGTATTAAATAAATGTTATGTGAACACACTGGTCTGTGATGTTCTAGTTTGCAGCTTGAGGTTAAACCCTCCAAGCACTTACTAAATACTTTGCTTTAAACTTCTTCGATTTGGGAGATGATTCAGAGTTATCCACGGGGATAGATAAGAATGTATTTGGAATATGGGGAGAGGACAGTGAGGAGATGATGCACTAACAATGTTTTAACTCTATTTTGTGTGCACGTTAGATTATACTTATCACCACACGTAGCCATGTACATAGAACATAAAAAACATATTTGGTTGAAGAGACCACCTGGGCTTCCCCTGTCCTGTGCTTGAAATTTGGAGGCTGTATATAGACGCATTGCCATGTGCTGCCCTGCCAGCTTGGGTGACTTGGTCAGATACCAAGAGACGGGTGTGATCTTTTGGTTGTTAGGAAAACAGACTGACCAGTAGCAAGCAGAATAAAGGACACCCTCTACTGGCATAATGTTAAAATAAACAGTGCCAGACGTACTCAGCTTGTTCTTGAAACACGAGCAAATTCACTGGGAGTTTATTTTGTATTTATTACCTCATTTGATCATCCATGGTAACTTTGCTGGAAAACGGCCGTGGGTGTGGAGGAAACAGTGTCAAAGTCTGGATAAAGGGGTGGGGAGAGCAAAGTGCAGATGGAGTGGAAGTGGTCAGTTGGATGCTAGGGTCAGCACAGAATGCAGGAAACCATATTGGATCAACTCATCCTCTTCTCAATCTCCAGAATTTGGCCTCAAACCCAAGTATTTAGCACTATTTGGCTTTTATCATACTTTTATTAAACAGAACTGACATCAGTTTAAATTGCAAAGCCAGAAAAACATGCACTAAGACGTTAGGTTGTTCTGGATTTGAGCCATATGACTGCGATAAGTTTTTTTGTTTTTTATAGGCAATTCTGTCTTCTGTTTTTAATTAGTCACTTCTTGCTCTTTGCTCTAAATGATACTTTTTTATTAGTATTGAGTTACATTTAAATTTGATTGAGATATTACGGAAACTGTTTTGGAGACAGTCAGGTGTGGAGGGAAATCACGCATGCCTGGCTAGACAGTCAAATCAAATCACAGCCAGATTTGATCCCGCAGGTACTCGAGAGAACGGGAAGACTGCCACACTCACTGAACACTGATCTTTTTTATATTTCTGGATGAGCATAATGAGACATTGTCAAATACTAACAGATAAAAAGATATTGCATTTTGTCTCTATATACTCTCATGACCCCCCTTACTTTCCATCTTGTTTCAATCTCCTCCCTCTCTTTCTATCTCAAAGGTCAGTCAACAAATGTTTCTATACACAAAAGCTTTTTTTTCATAAAGTGTTCTGCTCTATGTTTCATTAGCTAATACCCTGCTGCATCGTCGCAGCTCTAATGTACATGTAAAGTCATTGCTTTCCAATCTACCTCTCGAATCAAACACAATTACTTCCTGTGGGAGGCAGCAGCTTTATATCGGCACATCTTTTCAGAGAATAAATAATGAATGCTAAGTGAACAAAATTGACGACTTGTACCCCGCAGTTTTGTGAGCACTTTGTGCATGATTTTATTTCTGTAATTATTTAAAATGTAGTTGAAATACTCCAACCGCTCGCTTCTCCCTAGCCTTTACTAGCCACGTTGTGTATTACTGAGTAAAATGGTTGGAGTTTCTATGGAAACGGTAACTGCATCAAATTAAGGATGTCACAGTGTCTGCCCCGTCTGAGGTCATTCTGCTACTAGATAATTTGATACAAAAGCTCCAGATTGAGGCAACAATTACACGCTTCAATAAACAGAGAGCAATTTAGCAGACATATATTTTGTTTATTCACTATCACACATGTTTAAGTTGAAATGTATAGACGAGAAACATTTACAGATTTAACAAAGATAATTAAACAATTGGCTTGCAAATTGGAATTTGGGTGGGGGTATATTTAATACAAAATATACTGTTTGTTTTAAACAAAGAAAACTATTTTCTTCATTCTCTTTCGTTCTCTTCTTTTCAAAGAACACTATTGAGTGCTGGAAATTCTCTCATCATTTGTAGGTGAGTAGAAGATTGACTGAAGTGCTGATCAATAGTAAGCCTGAAAGGAACAAATGATCTCTTCTTGTAGTCTACTCTGCTCCTTTATGACCAAAGAGCGGCAACGAAGAGGACACTATTCATCCAAGACAGTAATCTATTTAATCACAATGGGCATCAGACACAATGGTCTTAATTATCCTTTCATTTTCTGTTATTTTCTCAAAGTCAGCTGTCGTCAAAGGCAGAACCAATATGCTGCTTGAGTTGCTTTTGTTCCTGATCTGTGTGTGTGCTTGTCATGTTTTTTTTAACATGCTCGTTGAACCAAAAACAAATAATTAATTTTGTGTGTTCCTGCACATTTTTTAAATTATTTTCACTTAACCTTTGACTCACACTTACTTACGTTAACTATCGGCTTCTCTTGATTAACTTATAACATCAAAGCATCCTAAAAATCGGTTTGGATATGCATTTCCCTGCTCCTTTATCCTGTACCTCGGACCACAAATGCACCAAAGTGCATCTGGCTAGAATTTACGATGTAATTCCTTGTCTTTAATTTGACAGAAATAACTACTTTATTGTATTATCACTTGCTTCCAGGGCAAGAGGTACAACCAAAAATGTCCTTCGTTGAGGTCAAGTCCTCTGTAATATGTGAATTATATGGATTCAGCTTTTAACATTAAATAGCTTCTATATAAAAACGTATTGATCAGAATTGATTTACAACCATTAGAATGTAGAGTTGGCTTTTTCTAACAATAATACAAAATGTAGAGGGATAAAATATGAATTTTTTTACCAAATGTATTACACAGTTTATTGAATAAAAGACATGTTAAATATTGTGATTTTACTCAATGTTTGTTAGTTGGTGAGGCTAAAACAGTAAAAAATGCAAATGTGAATACCAACATCTCTCATTGAGCCCAGGACTAACAGAAAACGAGAGATTTGTTTGAAGTATAAAAGTATCACCAAGACACAGTGTAAAAATAACTTTCTCTGCTTGTTGTACAAAGTAATTTGATACTGTAATAATACAAAAACACCTCTGGATCTGACTATGCGCCTGTCCCTTTAAACAGCGTACCTTTAATACGGCTTTTTCTGTTTAACTACATTTCCCACGATCTACGGTAAATGGATGGGTTTGTGGACGGTCTTCATAATAAGGTTAACCAATGATATACGTCCACTGGCAAGCGCGTAGTTCGAAATGGCATTACATTGTCCAATGATCTTCTGATAATTTACAGTTTATAAATCCTGACCAATCGCTGTAACTGTTATTCACGCTGGCCAATGAAATCGCTTATTGTTAGTAGATAGGCGTCAACAGTTCTGACCAATTAGATTGAACGTGGTGTTTAAACTGTCGGCGTGGGCGGTCATAGAGTAGCTTTGGGGGCGGAGCCAAGAAGTAAGTACTCGTGCTTGAATTTGAATTCAGGAAAGAGCTAACAACTTGTTCGATATTAGTCACCACCACAGCACAACAGAAGCAGTGGGCAGGGTTACTGGTTATCTGTATACCATATTTTCAGGGTGTTTATAGTCTGCGAGTTTGATTTGTGTAACATTAGCTAGTATCGCCGGAACGTTTAATTCACTTCTCAGTGCTGTAGCTACATCACTGTAAGGAGAGATCACTACACTTGCAATGAAAGCGGGCGGTAAGTAACTAAAGTCAACCAAAACTCGCTATTACTACCATAAATATTGTCATAACGTATTGTATAGTGAGTGGTTTTGAAGCTGCTTTAAATTCTTGCAATTTGACATAGTTAGTTGACGTTAGCGCTGGTTATTAGCCTCTAGCCAACTCAAACGTTAGCCACGGATTCCTCTTCTGTGTGACTAACTATAGTAATGGGTTAATGCTAACAATATTAAATACAATGTGTCTCTCGCTGGTATTGTACCAGTCTGTGGTAATTAAAAACGGTAATGTTATGTTAAACTTCGTGAAATCTGGTCGTTACTTAACGGTAGTTGCATTTGAAGCACAGGAGGGAAATTTGGGCGCTCAGTTGGGTTGACTTTTCCCAGTATTATGCTGAGTTCACTGTCGTTAGATAACGTTAGCTATAAGGTATGCTTTCAACACTTAACTTTATAATGTTGTATCCTTATATTGAAACTTTGTAAGGTTATCCATGTATTTAATAATTTCTGTATTAAAACAGAGGGTTAGACAAGACCACCCGCAGATGCATTAAGTTAAGACGTTTTGAACGTGGAGCCATAACTTTCACCTTTTACGTGACCATCTGCAAACATACCAACTGGCCTGCTTTTAAATTAAGTGTAAATATTTGCTTGACATTATAGTGGGAATTTGTTGGTGGGTCCAGCACAGGGGTGTGAAATGCTTTTGGGTTGATATTGTGTGTGTGCACTTCTGTTTAAGTTTTTGTTCAAGTATCTAACATTTAATTTCCTTTTTTCTCTCACTAGTCCACTGCCGTTGTCCAAAATGTTTCTCGATTCCGGCACGGAAGAGGGTCCGTAAGCGAACTCCAGCCCTAACCCTGCTGTCTCTACCTGAAGAGGTCCTCCTCTGTGTGCTCCAGTGCCTCTCTGCTGAAGACCTGCTGTCTGTCAGAGCAGTGAGTAAACATAATGTAACACTAACACACAAACTAGCATGCATGTGCCAAGATTTGTTTGGGCTTGGGCATCTTGTGACCACCTGATTTTGTTTGTCAGATGACTCATTTATTGATTAACTAATTGTCCTGGCTTCTGTTACAGGTTCACTCCCAGCTGCGGGACATTGTTGACCAGCACTCCAGTGTATGGGCCAGGGTCAGTTTCAGGGACACTTGGCCATCCCCTAGCTCCTTGTGGCTTTTTGAAAGGTACAGTTACTTCTATCAAATAAAGTCAGACAAAACAACTTTTGTGTTTTGGATTTTTACCTGGAACATCTCTCTTCTTTCAGAGCTGCAGAGAAAGGGAATTTTGAAGCTGCTGTGAAGCTAGGCATCGCGTTTTTGTACAATGAAGGACGTAAGTTAAGCAATACACAACTGCAAGAAATACATTCAAATTAAACAAAAGGTCAAGTGTAATTGTGGCAGATTAAACCCACTTGGTGATTGCTTCAGGTGATAACTTCTCCTGGCCTTTTCTCTCTACAGCATTGCTGAGTGATGAGGGGCGAGCGGATGTATGTGGTCGCAAGGCCTCCCACTTCTTCAGCCTGGCAGAGAGTCTGCACTCTCCCACCACAGATCCCTTCATCTGGGTGTTCATCCGTCCACCATGGTCCCCCACCGGCAGCTGCTGTAAAGCTGTGGTGTTCGACCGTCTCAAGGCTGAGTGTGACAATAACGTGGTAGGTTTGGGTCTTACAAATTAAGAGCACAAGAAAAATGTGCTTCTCTTTCAACCAATGTTTAAGGACAATTGAGCTGCAATTTTGTTTAGCCTGTGTCAACAACTAAGAAGCATATATCATGTTAATAGTTTTCTGTTTTTAATTCAACGTTGAGGTCAGCAGTAATGACGGTCATAATATTGTAAATGCAAAATCAGATTATTATTCTCTTCAAACAATTCAAATCCAAGGTTATTGTTTTGGCTTAAAAACCACGCCTTTATTGCACAGTGGAATTAATGTCATGGCTAAAACACACAGAAATGTACACGGCTTGGATAATCTCATTAAAATATTTTAAAAAGTGGAGTATTGATTATTATAAGGAAAATAATGCAAATGATTTCTAATCTTCATCAATATATTTTCCTTTCCCTACAGGAGAAGAGAGGACCCTTGCTGCACTGTTTGGCCAGAGTTTTGCAGCTCTTTCAAGTGAGTTTGAGACTGAATCTAAACACCTCTGTCTGGGTGGGGTTGGCCCAGTTTCTATTAGCCTCTCATCAAAGTGTATAGTTTTGCCCTGTTGGGACGGGGGGCTGTCCGACTAGTTCATAGCAGCACAGATGGATAATTGTTCTTTTCCTTTAAACAACAGCCTCTGTCAATTCTTCGTACTCTCTGTGTGCTTTGTTATTTATTGATCTGACAAATGACATATAAATGCTTTTATGGAATTCTCGTTTGTTTTTCACACCTGGAACTTTGTTACCTTTTATAGGATGAGGAAAGACGCAAGGAGGCCATATCTATGTTGGAGGAGTCTTCAAAGTCTGGCTGTCTGCAGAGCTCCTACATGTTGTGGGAACACAACCGGAAAGCAGCTGTGAGTCCGAATCCCTCGTTTAGCTTAATAGTGAGGATTTATTGATCGATATAGTGACCTTATTCTTTAAGCTGCTGTACAGTTTCTCCATGTCACACTGAAGCACTTCCTAAGTTGTTTATAGTATTGTTTATTCAAGCTTTAGAGTTGATTACATTGATAGTTTCCATGTTTATTGCATTAAGCAAAACATCTCTTTGACCTAATTAAAAAAAAAAAAGTATAATACTCAAACAAACAACATAATAATAATATAATTATTAACTGTTTTGTGGTTTGATTCCAGATGGCAGATCCAGGCAGGTACCTCCAGTATATCCGAACCCTGAGGGACTATGCCGGCAAAGGATGCTGGGAGGCCCAGGTGTGTGGGATTGAAGACAGAACAATGCCATTATAATGATGCAGCAGTGGATTTTATTTGTTATGTGCTTATTCAGTCAGTCTTTTGCCCTTGGTTTGTTCACTGTAATGATATAAAAGACAGTGTTTGTCATGAAATGTTTTTGTTTTACTTCTCTTCTATTTCCCAGTCCTCCATTTGTTTAGAGTTTGAAGCTTTTCTTATTGAACAACTATCAGGCAGTCTCAAGAGGGCTTGACATTTGGATGACGATTTTCTTTTTTGTTCATAATTTGGCCCAAACTGCAACACTGAACCTCCAAAATATGAGTCATCCAAATCACAAGCTGTGCAATCACAGCCACAAACCACTGCAGTACTCAACCTTATTGTTGAAAGTGCTCCAATTCAACAAGCTGTCAAGCCACTTTGAAACCCTCAAACATGTGTCTTCTTTCCTCAGCTGTCTCTGGCTAAAGTGTGCAGCAGTGGGAATCCTCTGGGTCTGGAGTCCAAGGCCTGCTCGGACCTGGTGGCTCAGCTCTTCACTTCCCCAAACCCGGCGTCACGACACTGCACTCAGGGCGTCCTGAGGCGAGACATCAAGGACACCATGAGGTATTCAGGAACATACCATAATATTACTGGCATGATTACAGTCTGCTGGTCATTAATATCTCTCTAGACTATTGAATTTGGTTAGTCATTGCGATGACTCCTTGTGTTTTGATCATCTTGGCTTTCATTTAATGACATTGTTAAAGAATAGATCAAACAGAGCGACAGCAAGTGGTTACTGAAAAGATCAAGTTAAACCTTCACCCCATGTAAGACAGTGGAGGTATGATAACTTTAAGAGAGATTTCAAATCCTGAATGGGCAATTAAGGCTAACTGCTTGTTTTGGCCTCTAGAACATAAAGGCTAAGGACTTTAATAATCTACCCCGTGACTCTGCAATCCACTGTATTAGGTTCAAAACTATTTTTAACACTAGACTCTGGGTAAATGTATCCCTGTTTTTTGTTTTGTTATGCACACACTGATTAATGTCTGCTTCTCTGCCTGTCCAGGTACATCCTGGTGGACTGGCTCGTGGAGGTGACCACCATGAAGGATTTCTCCAGCCTGACGCTGCATGTGACAGTGGGCTGCGTTGATCGATACCTCGCCCTGCGCTCTGTGCCCAAGGCTCGCCTCCAGTTATTGGGAATTGCCTGCATGGTAGTTTGTACACGGTGAGAACTCGCAGGCCTCTTCCTTGAAATGTTTAATTTAATTGTTGACACATTTGGGGTAATGTAATGATCCAGATTTTTATTTTATTTTTAATAAATGTTTAAAATACATTCCTTTCTAACCATTTTGACAATGTGGTTCTTTTGTTTTCAGCTATGTCAGTAAAGAAATCCTGACCATACGGGAGGCGGTCTGGCTCACAGACAACACGTACAAATATGAGGACCTGGTCCGAATGATGGGCGAGGTCGTCTCTGTGCTGGAGGGAAAGATAAGGGTAAGAACAACACGTATACTCATTTCATTAACAGTATTTTATGCACTGAAATTCAGATGTGAAATGTGATTATTTGCACTTTCCCTCAGAGTCCCACTCTGCTGGATTACGGTGAGGTTCTGCTGTCTCTGCTCCCTCTGGAGAGAAGGACCATGCACATGTTCAGCTACGTCTGCGAGCTGTCGCTGCTATACTCTGCTCTCGCCACGCCACCGCCTTCCAAACTGGCGTGTGCTGCACTACTGCTTACACGAGCACTACATCACTATGGTAATAACACTCACTGAAACACACACCTATTTGAAAAGCACCGTTAAACATTGACACGTAATGGAAATATTATTTTCCATCTAATAGGATTTACAGCTGGAGTTGAGTGTAATGTTGATGTTCTCCTAAACGTATGTCTGTCCCTCTGCAGCTCCCCTGTGGCCGAGCCAGTTGGTTGACTACACAGGATTCTCCAAGCAAGACCTCGCCTCCCTCTCTGTGCTGCTCTATGTCAAGTGGTAAGCTTCTTACTGTGTGTGGTTTGAATCGATCCCAGAAAATAATTTCTCTCTTCTGCCTTCACCCATCCTGTCCGGTCACATTCAGACACATCCAGAACAAGTCCTTTTCCTTAATGCAGTCCCAGGGAAGCACCAATGAGATCACTTCTAATAGGATTTACATCCGTTTTATCGTGACCTTTTGAAAAGGAAAGCCAGTATAGCAATTGTATTCTCAAAGGGTACATAAAAGCACTTCTGGTGGGCCCTCTGCAGGATAAATAGCTACTTGTGACTAATGAAATCAGTTAAAAACTTGAATGAACATATTTCATCCTTTGAGGAAATGCAACAGGTGGCAGGTTAGCAGATTAAATTGGTGCTGATTGGCGCATTATGTTTCTCAGTTGATCGCGCGGCTGAGTTCCAAACATGTCATTATCCGGCCAGCTTAGTTGTTTTTCACAAATAAGGTGTTTTTGGTTACACTGGCAGTATTTGACTTGTGTTGTATCTTTTTGCAGTAAATTGTGGTTTAAGCTGTTATTGTGAAATCCCCTGCAGATCACAAGTGTGCTTTAATCATCCTTTCAGTCCACACAAAAGCCAACTGCCATTGTTGCTAAGGAAAGTTTGAACTCTATATTTTCATTGCTATGCGGCAGGGAAAGAAAAATGCTGCTCAAAAGATAAAAGCAATAATAATAATAATACGTGTGAAGGTGTTTTGGTAAGTAAAATGGGTGGTAAAGCTGATTCAACACAGTGGTTCCAAACATTTATTTCCCTGTGAGCCTCTTGAACATTCAAAAGACAACTTGTAAGAAGCTATATGTTTCAGGAAAATGTAAAGAGGATTGATGATTAGTTTGTCTTATTCCTTCTACAGCACCTTTTCAAGCCTTTATCCTAATTGGGGAAAAACATAAATATATTAAAGTCTAATCGATACAAAATGAGAGTCCATTTCCTGACTCTGGCTCACGCAGGACTCGTGCTCCATCATGTTGTCTTCCATGGAAAGAGATAACAAGAATTGGTTGGTGACGTGTAGTCTGTTTTCAGCACGCTCTTATAGCCACATTCATTAGATATACGATTGTGTCTAATGTCTGGTGACCAAGACGATGGATGGCTATTATGGTATTAAAGCAAACATGAAGCCCACAGAGAGCTGCAGACTCATAAGAGACAGTGGCAGACAGTGTGTGTGTGTGTGTGTGTGTGTGTGTGTGTGTGTGTGTGTGTGTGTGTGTGTGTGTGTGTGTGTGTGTGTGTGTGTGTGTGTGTGTGTGTGTGTGTGTGTGTGTGTGTGTGTGTGTGTGTGTGTGTGTGTGTGTGTGTGTGTGTGTGTGTGTGTGTGTGTGTGTGTGTGTGTGTGTGTGTGTGTGTGTGTGTGTGTGTGTGTGTGTGTGTGTGTGTGTGTGTGTGTGTGTGTGTGTGTGTGTGTGTGTGTGTGTGTGTGTGTGTGTGTGTGTGTGTGTGTGTCCATAGCCATGAGTGAGTCACCCACTGAGTCACAGAAACGTGCCTCGGGGTGAGTCACTTTGATAGGTGAGCATCGTATCGACAAACTGTAATTCTCAAATGGACAGGTAACAAGATTTGTCCCAAAGACGTGATTAAGCTGATGCAGCAAGCAAAGTGGATCAAACTCAAACAAGTAATCTCTCTTGTCTTTCTCTCTCTCTCTTCACAGTTTTAGCCCGGACGTTCCCAAAGATTACAGGCATGTATCTCTTACTGGTGTAAAGCAACGCTTTGAAGACGACGCCTACCAGCATATCAGCAAAGAAAAGGTATGTTATTATTTATTTCAGGTATAGGAACAAGCTTTTAAGAATTGTAGCTCATTGTGTCATCGTGATTGATTGATTGATTGATTATTTGATGGTCTCCACAAGGTGATGGATTTCAAAGAGCTGTGTCAGATCTTGGAGGTTCCTGAGGTGGAGCCCCAGATGGAGCCTCCCAGTCCCACCGGTCCCCCAGCAGACATGCACACCTTCCTCGCCTCTCCATCCAGCACCAACAAGAGGTAACACACACATTCCACCATTTATATACAAATAAATGGTATTATATCAACATATTATTGATATATACCATAAACGTAGATATGATGTCGCGCTTAATGCAATATGGCATTCTGGCCACTAGAACATCTTATGTGCCCCTTAAGTGTCTCTTTTTTATTATGATGTCATGCAGTGAGCACTCTCAAGCTTGCATGGCTTGTAATAGCACAGGGCCAGTGGGTAACCTTTTATTTTTAATCTTGCTGTTTTATGGTATTAATCCACTTGATCTGTCTTGGTGTGCACTCTTTTCCATTAAGGGATTTGACTATGTGGAGGGAGACGATATAATAATTGATTTCTTTTGAATTGACTGGCGTGCAAATGATTGTACTACAAATACATGGCAGTATTACTATTACCATCCCAATGTCACTATTGTTGTTATTTGACGCTGTTGCTCCCAGGTTTGCAACATATTGTACATACATTCAAGAGTGTAACAGGGATTTAGGATTCTGTCTTGGGAATAACTCTGTAACCGACGTCAATATGTGCAGAGCCCCCTCCTCTCTTCTTGCTCTTTTAGCGGTTCTACCATTGAGTAATGTGTGCTCCGTAAGCAACAGACTTTTAAAACGTCTCAGCCAGAAGGTGTTTGTTTGTGCCATCTGTGAGATGCTGCGGTGACTCACTGTAACTCCAATTTCCTCCCAAGGAGACGCGATGACGCAATGCAGGCCCGCAGAGCCAGCTTTGTTGCCACGCCCACGGCAGAGCTGTCCAATCAGGAGGAGACGCTGCTGGTGGACATCCTGGACTGGAGCCTGGACACGTCAAGTTCCGGTTATGAGGGGGACCGGGAGGAGGAGAGCGAAGGAGAGAAAGACGCTGATTGTGAGTGTTGAGAACAAAAGGGACCACTTTTATTCTATTGTGGGTGTTGGCAGAATCTCAAAGGTGCTTTTCTGTAAAGAATATAAATGAACCAATCCATATATGAAGAGGAATAATGTATGAGTCAGTCTTTTAGTAGGACATTAAGTGACTGCAGATGACAGCAGTTGCAACAATTAGCATAATAAACCAGCACAAGCATTTAGGCCTGTTACTGCAGGCTAACTGTCATGGACAAATGTGGATGAATGATAGAAGCTGCTGTGAGTGTGTTCAGGTTTGTAGTTTAAGCTTTGCCCGAAATCAATATTCCTATAAGTACTTACACCTTTTTTTTTCTATAGCTTCGATGATATCTATCAAACTGCACTTGCTGACTGATGAAGACAAAAGACTAGAGCACTGCAGAGCCTTGTCCAGCGACGAAGAAAGCTTCTCTGAAGCGGAGAGGGAGGTGAGCAAGGATTCCCAGGACAAGGAACCCCTCCCCTCCCCTGCAGACGTTCACAGCTCAGGATACTCCTCTGTCCAGAGTGTTAGCCCCTCATCCACATGCTCCTCCTCCTCCCTCATGCCTTGCACATTCAAAACCTTCACCACTGTTCTGGGCGCAGCGTCCGCTAAGCCCCAGCCGGGCTTCCGCCTGTTGGTGCCCATGCAGAGGCCCCGGGGCTCCTCCAGCAAACAAGTGAAGAGGAAGAACTCAGCGGCTCATAGTGGAGGGGAGGTGGAAAGGGAACAAGAGGAAGAGGTAGGAGACGAGTATTCTGCCAAAGCGGGGTTTCTGAGCCTATAGAATGTGATTGTTTATAATCCACCAGCACTTTTGTTTAGTTCTCGATGCTGTTCCTCACTCCTGTCAGTCTGCACTGAGCCATCAATTTCCAGAAGATCAGGAGACCTTCAAGTAAGGGAAGACAAATGTAATATCTAGAAACATTATTTTCTATCAAATTTATATTTACAAGTTTACACACATGTCACAATACAATACCTCTCATAAACTTCAGGACTCCCCGTCAGATCCGAAGCCACTGGAACATTTTTTTAACCAACATTTCTGTTGTTTACGCCTTCCACTCCAGCTCATCTCAGATCGAGCTGGGTAGTTTAGATGAAATGAAACTTCTAGGACTGGTGTTTAGGAGGCGAAAAAGTGTTCTCTTTTTGAAAATCATATTCTGAGGAAAACCTTAAACACAGCTGTCATGATGTTGTGATTGTTTTTATTATCATAGTTTCTGATATGTCTGTACAAGACTCTTGTATTTGGTGAATGTTGATGGAAATGTCTGCATCTGAAGCCTACAAAAAATGATTTTATGAATTCCTATTTTTCCATTTTGTCCTTAGTTCTGTGTGTTTGCCAAAGGTACTGTAGTGGTGTCATTTGTATGTTCAGGGGCGTCTACTTGTAGAGAAACAGAACTGTGAAGTGAGTTTTAGTAGTCTGCATCTTCTAAAAGTATACACCAGTTGTGCTGTTAACATTTTTAAACAATATTAACTTAACACCTCAATCCCATCAGGAACAGCAGATGTTAAAATGTTTCCTAGCTGGATGCGTATACAAATCTCAGACTATCATCCAGATGTTAAGTGCTGCAGTCAAATTTAATGATGTACTCAATGCAATGAGAATTTCTGTCATGCTGATGAGAGATTGTTCTCCCATCTAAATCAGATCGAGCACTTTTATCATCACAGAAGGAGCGTTTTTCAATGAAATATAACCATTTCCACGCTTGAACAATCAATACTGAAGTATTTCTGAATGGATTGGCTTTGCCTTCTTCGAGCAAAAGGTAACATCAGACACTAAAGGATATGTATTACCTGATGGGATTTTGAAAGTACTGTATGCCTCCTTCAGGACACTGAGAACACAATGTCTGACTGTAAATACATTTTTAACTGTTACGCCAGACTGGTTATAACCTGTGTTTTTATATATGTACATAGTACTATATGTATAAATGGAGAAAGACAAAGAACATGCCACTACTTGAAATTGTTTTCGCCTTATTCCAAAAAAAGGGCAGCTTTCTTTGTGAAACTAATGTTTTTCTACAGTACAGTGTTTTCTCAATAGACCTGTGATGTGAATACGTTTTTTTTCTTTTTATTGAGTTTGAATAAAAAGCCATCATGCAACATTTTATTTGTGTTATTTTGTTCATGTTCCACCACAAAGACAACCATTTGAGTTGTAATAGAATACGATATACAGTTTGCTTCATTGTTAAAGCAATAAAATATAACTACTGAATTAATGTAAATGCATATATACACACAATATGCACACCACTAAGTACCCTGTGAAAGCCAGTTAAAAATAATGTTATGTCTGCCGCTTGGGACGAAGTTTTCTCACATTTGACAAAAATAACAAATCTTCAAAGCCGTGTCACAGACTTCCTTATAAGTTGCACTTTGAGAATCGTTATCCAGTGTTGTTCTTACATTGACATGTTAAAAATATCTTCTGTGAAAAAAGCTTATGGGACTATATAGTCATGATATCTCAAAAGCATCTATTTGGACCATTCTTGTTTATATATATGTCCCTGTAAGTCCCCCATCCAATTCAAAGTGCAATACAATAAGGTAGATCCTTTCCAGGGCAAGCATCTCCTGAGCTGAAGGTATACTGTGCAGTGTGTTTGAGATTCTAGATTAAAAAGTTGAATTCAAGAGCTCCTTAAAACCGAATGGCATTTTTAAAGTATTTCATCATAAAAAACAGACATAATGAAGAGCAATAGAAAATGTGTCATACATTTGTTTGTATTTTTAAAAAAAAACGTTTTTTTTAAAGGCTTATTTTAATAAATTCAAGGGATTTATATTTCATAATTCCGCATTATTTCAGGGGACTTTT
Organism: Notothenia rossii; assembly: GCF_949606895.1. NCBI lineage: Eukaryota > Metazoa > Chordata > Actinopteri > Perciformes > Nototheniidae > Notothenia > Notothenia rossii. Next base: position 16,664,713 of record NC_136906.1, read on the forward strand.
AATGTGTGATGCATCATTTATTTATCATTTTATTTACTTCCTAATGTTACTTTTTTCACAACTCAGTTAATACTACCATTTGTACAAGAACATGTAACAGCGCATATAACACGAGCCACAACTGAAAATAATAGTATTGTTAGTGCTCCAGGAAGCACAGCTGTTTGGATCACGTGATGTCAGACTTTGATCACGTGATGAGTTTTGTTGACGGTTGTCGCTGCATTTCGCACCATGTATTCACGGGCTTATACAGGAGCTGGTGCAATGTCATCGCGTCGCTAGCAGACAGCAAACTGGAGGGGTGAAACACCTGGCTGCAGACATCAGTGGCCTCTCTAATGCCGGCCGAGCCTCGATACTGTCCGTGACGAAAAGAGGCCCGCTGTGGTGCTTTTTTCGTCGGTTTAAGGGAAAAAAGGAGGAATTGTATTTACCTCGACAGGAAGAGAGACCGGGAAGTTAATGTGTCGAAACCTGCTTATTTGAGGTAATTCCACACATTTATGTGATGAATTTGCTCTGGCTGAGACGTTAGATTATTAATAAAGTGTAAAATGAAACCATGTCGGTGAGTCAGCACGTTATATATTGTAAATACCTAGCTTTGTTCCTCAGCTCCATCATTAGCATTCATCAGAATCCTTAGGGATTGACGAACAAGTTGCAGGAGGTTCAGAAGGCTGTGTTCGACCAATGAGAAAAGGGCTGGGCAGGTTTCTGTTTATAAGGAAATGGTTCACGTCCTGTAATGCCCTTATTGTTTGCTTGACCATACAAATAAATAAATGGTTGCTTTAACTTGTGCTACATGGTTTACTCAATTACATTGATAATAAATACAATGATCCCTTATGTCAGGATAAGGTTGCCGCCTCTTAGAAATTAAAGGCACCAGTATAAATTAGGAGTGTCCCAGCATGACCTTTTTTTACTACATTTATAAACTAATTTCTTGTGCTGTGAAAAAGCGTCTCCCACTATGCAAACCTGGTTGCAGAAGCTTTAACAGTCAATGTGTATTTATTACCATCTTTGGACTGTACCCAGTTAGATGCAAATGTATCAGTATTATCAAAAGTCAATATTCTGTTGGAATGGGCTATAATTAGATGTTGTATAAGACATAATGATATCTCTGTAACCATCATGTTGTCAACAATCCCAATGTGCCTGTATAACTGGTTTAACATGTGGATGTGAATGATCTGTTTTTTTAAAGCTTTTTTTGTCCATATGTTTTTCAAACTGAACAACATTTCTGACTGATGTTACTCCTTCATTTAAATGTATCAGTTAAAATGTTTTCACTTAAAAGTTGTTACAGTTTCTGCACATGACTAAAACATCATGACACTGCTGATTGTTCAATTGTACTTCTCTTTTTTTCTGAAATGATTGCTATATAGAAACTGAGATCAGAAAGAACATCACTGCTGGTGGAAGACACAACTAAGCTCTAATAAATCTTCTAAAACATCTTAAAGATTGAATTGTAAACTTAGCTCTAATTTGAAACGTTAGAAATGTCACTCTCATCCCTCTCTCTTAGGCTAACTGGACTGTGTCCTGTGTAACACTCAAAATGGCAATCGCGCGACAATTTGGACTTCTGTTGTGGAAAAATTATCTTCAGAAGGTGAGTTGGAGCGAGGTGAACCTACAACAAGCATGCATTTGTCCTTATTAGGTGCTGACATTGTTTATAACTGTGAAATGTCAAAGGTATCTGGTTTTGCAGAGCAGAGGCCTGCATGACAGTATTTGCTAAATTATAAGCGTATGTGAGATCGTAAATACAGAAAACTGACTAACATTTTGTTTTCTACAATTTATGATGTAAGCCCTGCTACCTGGAAACATGCTTTACCCCAATAACATGCAGAATAATACACGGTGTTGCTGGCCTGTTGTTGTGTCACAGACTTGAGCTAGGTCAACATGTGCAAGCTGTGTTTTAAAGACTTATATGGCTATCTTTACTGTAAATCAAGATTTGAACTTTTTCAGGAATTAAGGATCTTTTAATGATTTATTAATACAATAAATGGAATGTAGTGGGGTTAGGCTTTTATCCAAAGCGACTTACATACATTCAGTACTGTGGGCAATCCCCGCAGGAGCAAGTGTCTTGTCCAGGGACACAACAACGTGCTGACTGTTGTGGGACTAGAAATTGCCATCCCCTGATTCGAAGTCCAGCACACTACCCACTGAGCCACAGCCTCCCATACATGTTTAAACCAATATGCATTATATTTAAATTAGAATAAAAATAGAAATCATACAAATAAATAAATGTCAATGCTGTGATACTGTTGTGCATCTATCTATGAATATAGTATTTTTCATCCACATTAATTTAATTAGAAAAAAGTATAAAAATGGAGGCAGTATATTTACTAGGAATATTTAGGTTGCATGTATATACTGTTTAGTTTGTATACTGTATGTGCATATTGCATAACTATTTATTCTTCCAATTGTTACAGATCATTAGACAGGATTAACACAATCATGTAACTATACATTTACGTGTCTGAAGTTTTAAACAGTTTTGTGAGTGAAACAATAAATACAAACATTTGAAGGATAAAAGGTGGCAATTACTTATGAGCAACTCTATATACATGGAAACATGATAACACATGTCCTGTCATATTGCAATTATATATATTAAGTAGTAGTAATTTTTATTTTTTTTACTTTTTCAGCTGTTGGTAACATGTTAAGAGGGTTATTCACAACAGATCTTAACTCCAAAAAAGTTTTAGTTCACAGTTTATTTGAGGATTGCACCATTTAGTAGTGGAAAATCACGTTTAGAGAGAGCCTCATTCCACAGAAGCATGGAATTAATTTTTACAAAGGACAGTTTGATGCTCTGATCGACTGCTTGCATAATGTTTAACGTTAATGTCACTTGATGGTTGCACAATGCGTGCAGCTATCCAGAATTGGAATTGTCTGTCTGCATGGTGGAGCAGTTGTTGAAAATGGAACTCTTAGATCTAAGACTACCTCCAGCGCTGTTTATAAAATAATAATCTCAAAGATGATGTCCCCATTTCACCAAAAGAGGTATCACAAAGTCCTTGCATTTGTAGTGTTAGAAAACTAGTGTCAAACAACATTATGAACAATTGTATTCATACATTGAAACACACTTTAAAAACATTGAAAACAGAAAACATGTCTATTATCGGACTATATTTATTCCTCTCCAAGTGACAAAACCGATTGAGTCCTGAAAAGGGAAAGTCTTAGATTGACTGTAATGTCCTGAAACTGTTCAAGTCACTTTGTACTCCAATCACTCAACAATAGGAGGCTGTGACATTGTGCATGTGAGCTGTCTGGGAAGCTGTCTATTTTAATTCTAAATAGAGTTAAAGGAATACATTGATGTCCAGAACCCACCTCCACGGAAAATGAGGTGCAGTTAGCATTTCCAAAGCGTATTGACAACATGGAAATTGGGTTTGCTTTTCAACGCTATAGTGTTCTTAGTTCTGTGTGTCTCATAGTACAATACTCACCTCTTGCATAAACATGGCGCCATATTGAATCTGTTATAGAGGTATTAAGTTAAGACATGTTTATTCTCTCAAACATAGCCTAGTTAGTTAATCCCAATACTGTTCAGTCTGTTTGTCAAATTCTTGATAATTCACCTATTTTGTGAAACCCTGAAATCTGCATAAAAAAACGTAATTCATCCATCACCCTCCTTTTTTAAAAATCTTCTTCCTCTTTTTATTTTACCTTTTTTTTATATACCCATTTCAAAAAGATGACAGATTACCTGTGCTCTTGCTCTCCAGAAACGTCAGATCCTAGTAACCGTGGTGGAGATCTTGCTGCCGCTGCTCTTCTCCTGCATCCTCATTGTGCTACGTCAGAAGGTGCCTTTTAAGGACTACCCAAATGCCACAATCTATGGGAGCTTCGACGTTAACCAACTACCAGGGGGCTTGACTAAACAGTTTCAGCTGGCCTATGTGCCCGGTAACTCCAGTGTGGTGCGTCAGGTGGCAGAGGACGTGCGAAGCAGCCTTCTCTTCTCCGCAGGTGGGTCATATCTGGGCAGTAAATGGGTGACTAGAATCCAGGACACTTATCGAATGATGTTGGCTTGCTTAAAAATAAACTATAAATGCAAATCTGTGAAAAGCAGAGCATCCAATGCTTATAATATATATGCTATCTTAGCTTAGTATAACGACTGGGAATGGGAAAGCTCCCTCCAACGTGCAAAACTATTTCCCCTTGATTCTCATTTTTGGCTAAGTTATGCTTACTTGCTGCTTGCTGTGAATTCACTCGACAGTGTGGTATTGATCTTCTGACCTTATCTTCTAACTTTTGGCATAAAAGCAAATAAGCACATTTCCCAAAATATCATACTATTTATTTCAAATAGCTAATATCACTTCATAAATGATCAACAACAGAGAAAGGAAGCTCTCATGGCTCTGGTGGCTCATCTGACGGTTGTTCTTTAGTCGGGCAAGGATCAAACAAGATCCATTCACCCATGGAAAAAGATCAGATCATATTCATTTATGAATACATTTTATAAATAATAAATAATAATAATACATTTAGGATATTAAAAAATATGTATAAAATGTTTTTCTGAAGATAAATAATCTTGTCTTCCTCTTTGGTTGTCTCCAACACATATTTAGCAAGACTTAATAAAAATGGCTTGAAATTCAATAACAACATTTTACAACAAAACGATAATCACATACTGAAGCTGTACAACATTGACAGAAATGGTCTGCAAACATTTGAGATCTTATAAAGGAAGAAGTTGCTTTCAAATTCTGGCTACAAGTTCTTGTGTTTAAATCCCAAACTGATCTGTTAGCATAAGCACATAACCATTGAAACGAATACCACAACCTTAACACCTTTGAAATTAGGGAAAGAGGTGGAAATACTGGTTTCTCTAGAAACTGCCCTCAGGAGAGCAAACGCGTACTCCCGTGTCAGACTGTATCAACTGGGAATGTAACTGTGTAAAGAAACAAAACAAACACACTGTAGTGTGTAGCCTCCTCTCTTAGGACTTCTCCAATCTCTTTTTGATTCACACACACTTCTGCATGTGTGACCAGCTATGTAGGTAAACATGCAGACAATCTCACAGAGTCACAGGTGTGCAAACATGTTTGACATAATGTGTATAGCCATGCTGACAGACGATTAGCAAGATAGCAGTAGTGTGAGGCTGAAGGCAGAGATGTAGCAGCATGTTTTGTCATGAGATCCTAGCACAGCCATTAATGAATAATTGATCTGGTTGTTTAGAGGGAAAGGTGGAATAAGGTGGAATTTGAGTATGTCATGCACACAGAAGAATACCAAAATGTGACGTCAATGTTCTGACCAATAACGATTGGACTCTCATGAATGGTTTTAGAAGCTGTGTGATATTTCAAATGTCCGTTTTACAAAAAAGCAGTTGGGTTGTTGAACTGGAAACTCTAAAAGAGGCCCCACATTGTGTCTGTGGTGTAAAGATATGAGGGGTTGACTCTTGGTTTATACTTTACATGCTGTGCTGGGAAATAATCAATTGTGATATGAGATTTCCTTTATTGTGTAATCTCAAATTGTTGTTGTTGTTAAAAAGCCTGTCATGTTCATTCATTCCACTTCCTCTTCCTTTACTAATACTTACTTGTTTGATCAGCTTAACCATTACTTTTAGGTAATTATCTCATCTGTTTAGCCATTGTTCTTTTAGCTAGTTGTTAAACCATGTTCAAACATTTGGAACTTGAATCCTTAAATATCAAAAACCATATATCCAATACTTTGAGCTGAGTCATGTTAGTGGGGATGTGTGCTGTGCGGTCAGCGTAGCTCACTTACTGGTCATTGTGACAGTATATTTACCTAAGATAAGCATCACACCAATGTACAACTCTATGTAGATGGTTATGTTCTTTTCCCAAATATTTGGATATGACTTTGTGCAAATTTTGATTTCTGAAAAAAAAGAACAGCCCCTGTTTAGGAACGATGGGGTCAAGCTAGTCGTACAGCTGAAGGTCAATGTGACCAATACATGTTTGAACTAGTGTGTTTGGCAGCTGATTGTCCTTGACCTGTTTCACTCTGTGTGTCTGCATGCAAATGTTTATTCAATGAGACTGACCCAGATGTACCTTTTGGAACAATATGTAATACTGGTGTCTTTTGCCATACTCAGAAAACCTGCATGTGCGGTTTATGGTTAGGTTGAAGTAAAAAGAAAACCTAATCAGATCTTCTTTGCCCTGCACGCTGTTTTTATTGATCTTTCATTTCGCCTGCTTTGATGTCTTTTGTGTGTTATGGCTCTGGGCTTACCTTTTTGCTTTTTAGTTTACCGTGACAAGTGCACCTTTTTCTCTCGTATATGACCTCTTGTATTGATAATATTCACCTTAGTATTTAGTATGCCGACAGCGTCTGGACCATATTCCTGGCTGTCAGTGAGATTAGCGAGCGCCAAGGTCAGCCCATGAGACAGGCATGAAAACAGACCTACGTGAGGGGAATACCACACTGATCTAATGTTTGTTTTTGTGTGTACGTGTCTTTTCTAGTGCGTGGCTTCGAGACAGAAGAGCAGTTTGAGGAGTATTTGAGAAGTGACCCTAAGTCAGGGAAGCTGCTGGCTGCTGTGGTGTTTGAGCATCCATTCACCCACGATGATGAACCTCTGCCCCTGAAGGTGAGAGGCAGCAAACACACACTGTCAAAACAAGTGGTTGTCACTGCATGCAGAGTTTAGCCACAACATGAGGGGTAAATTATTCTTTCTGTATTTGAACAGAAGCATAACTACTTAGTGTAAAATATGCAACACAAAAACATAAAACTTATTTTTTTCTCAGTAGGATGAATAATTTACATTTTAATTTAATAAAAAGGTGTTCCTAATAATTCTGGTTCAGGCTCTTTTCAGTGCTTCCTTAAAACCCAGTTTGTTTACTTTTTTGCCTGTTGGTAGTTTAAACAAAGAAGGACGAGTCTTACACTATCAAACATGTTTTGGAACATTAAATAGCATCGGGGTGCATGCTAACTTTGTGATATCACATAATCATAACTACCAGATTGATGTCTGCTATGATAAATGCAAAGTAGAATAAAGGTAGAGATGAAGCTTCTCCTCCTGTGTGGCCAGGAAAAACCTGATGTGAATTTTCAGGTGTGTACAGAGCTTTATCTGAGTGTTCTGGAGAAGTCTGACTTACTTAATATGCCTGAAGACTTCAGACTGTATTTTTTCCCTTATTGTCCCTGGAGAAAGTTTTTCTTGCTGCCAGAAACCATAAACATAAAAACACACACCAGCAATCAAGGAGGTAATTAGAACTGAAACTTTAGTACCAAGTCAAAGCCAAAATTAAAAAAAACATGACAAAAGTAATTTTTCTAAATAACCTGGAAACAAAAGGCATACTGTTGCAGCTTCAAAATGTGAAATGACGCAGTTTACTTATCTTCTGGTTCAGGGGACGCACCCTGATAATGATACATTGTGAAATACAAATCTGTGTTTAAATCAGCAGGGAGGAGCCCTACTTAAAGTTAGCTGTTAGCTGTTAGCAGCTGATAAGGAGGTGTTATTGACTTGCATTATATTAAGTTTAGCGATATGGTAAATTATAACATTGTCATTATATGTTTTCCTACATATTTTTTCTTCGAACGATTGGCAAAAACAAAAAAAACAAAGGGACGAAAACTCACAAATGTAAATATTTGTGGTTTTGTTAACAAATAATAACGTTGTAGTATATACTTTTACCACATTTATGGTCCAAAATAATACTAACATGGAGAATGGTGTTCTTTATTTGGCAAAACAGATACTCTGCCATTTAAACTCTGCTTTGGTTAAATTCAAATTCAAAGTAAGCCGAGGAAATGAATGGTTTTTCATGGCAGTTAGTTTTACTAGCATATAGAACACAATGGCAAATAATGTACCTGCCAGAACATGACTCAAAGAAGCCAAACATTCTTGTTGGTTTCAGAAGGATTTTGTTGCTGCTGGCTCGATGTTGGTCTGTTTGTTAACTTAAAGTGGACCTATCATGCTATATTTGAATAATATAGTGTAGGACCATACCGATATAAGACATATTTATACTTTTTATTTTTCAAAATACCAAACAGATCATGCATTTTAGCCATTCCTCATTTCGCTCAATTTAACACTGTCTTTGCATGGGCTGATTCTGTGAGAACAGCACCATCTACAGGCCTGGCATATGTACTACAGCGTCTCCAGCACTTTCAAACGGCAATGTCCGTGGCTGTCTCCTCCTGATTGGTGGAGTTGGCCCAATAGCCGTATCGCCACTTCTGTGACGTCATATAAGTGTTCAAATCTGGATCAGTCTGTATCAGATCCGTTGCAGCCCCTTTTTAAGAGATTTGGGTATGGAGGAAAATACAGAGGGTTGTGTTTTCTGACACTTGGTGAGTTCCCTGGAACACCGGGGACACATATGCATGTATAAAAGACGTACAAAAGTGCATTTTGCATGATAGGTCACCTTTAAGTAATCTTAAAGCACATTTTAACAATGCTGTTCAGGCTGTTTCTGTCATTAGGTGTGAAGCTGTGTAACCAGAAGATAAAAGAAAAGCTCAGAAGACTTTGTAAAACTTAAATTAAACGACGTACAAATAGGTTGATGTATTTAGTCAATAAAACTGATTTGGAACTTGCACTACTTAAAGATAAGTTATCAAAGACTCTTGATGTATGAAATTCACTCCACTCAGCCTTCGCTCTCTTTAATGCTCTCTTAATAACAGGTGAGCTACCACCTGCGTTTGAGCTTCTCCCCACGTAACGCCCCTCCCCAGGAGAAGTTTGAGCTGAACCCCAACAGCGACCTGGACTGGCACACGCTCAGCCTCTTCCCCCTCTTCCAACTGCCTGGGCCGAGGGAGCAGTACGACAAGGATGGGGGCACGCCTGGTGAGAACACACATCTTTACTGTTTCTTTGTTTCTCTTTATCTGTCTGTTCCACTTCCTCCCTCCCACCCGTCAGATTGAAGCCAAAACAAGTAACAACAACATTGAAATATTCTGTAAAACTGAATTTCTCAGAGGACTTATTCATTTTAGCTTTAGTCATTTTAAAAGCCACAAAATAATGTCAACAGTTTTATTTCTCTGCTGAAACGGAGATTATGATTGATGAAAACCATTTATGTTCAACGATCTCTGCAGCAGACTCCTCTCTTCAGGCTGCGTTTCCATGGCAACCACGGCCCTACAAATCTAGTTTTAGTTAGATTCATCGTGCCCTCGCATCATTTGTAGGGCATTTGTAAACAAACACTCTCCACTTTATCTTCACATGTGTCCCTTAGGTTGAGGTTGATTATTAATGCATGATTGGATAAGACACTGTTCTGCTGTAGACCGTACTAAAATAATGAGGTTTCAAAACACTCATAGTCCAAAATATGAAGTCATCCACATAGCATTATATCGAAGCGTTGTGTGTTTCATGATTATGGATTTCCAACCTCTAAATGCATAATAACTCATTTATTGCAGCTCCACTTGTGTTCCTCAAGGCCTCTCACCCATTTTTACATTTAAAAAAAACAAGTTAACACTGAGTGCCTTGTCTGGGAGAACAGGTCGCTTTAGGTCCCTTTGTCAAAGTAGAAGTCTTACTTTTTCAACATATTTTTTTCAGTGTTGATATTTATTTTCTCTTTTTAAAGGGTATCGTCGAGAGGGATTCCTTGCTGTACAGCACGCAGTGGACCGAGCCATCATGCGCTCTTTCAACAGAACGTCTGCTTCCTCTCTGCTGCGACAGACCAGAGTGGTCCTGTCACGGTTTCCTTACCCGGCCTTTATTTACGACGTCTTCATCCTGGCCATTCAGAACCAGCTGCCCCTAATACTGGTGCTCAGCTTCACCTACACCTCGCTCAACATCGTGCGAGCCGTGGTGCAGGAGAAGGAGAGGAAGCTCAAGGTGTGTTTACGTGCCTTTTTTCGAAGGGATGTTTTCTTGGTGTTAAAATAAGTAGTAAAACTGATGTTTAATGTCAAACTTTTCTTGTGTATTTCAGGAGTACATGAGGATGATGGGCCTCAGCAACTGGCTCCACTGGAGCGCCTGGTTCCTCATGTTCTCCCTCTTCCTCTCCATTTCAATCTTTCTCGTCACCCTACTCCTTTGTATCCATGTGAGTATATGTGTTACAAAACATTGTTACACAAGCCACATTCCAGCTTGAAATAACTTCCCCAAAGGTATCATAATCCATTTAACATGTTAAGATGATTTAGTGGAAATACCTGCAGTATTTATTTTGTACAGAAAGTATGTAGCTTAGCTGTAGCCCTCAAAGCAATACTTTATACAGTGCGACTTTGTAGACTAATAAGCCAAGTGAGGCAGGGCCTTGCAAACTATCAAGTATTTTATTACATTATTTTACAATTTTCATAACAATAAGGTAGTCGTTTTTCCCTTTTTATTCAAGGGGGTTTAAATGTGTCTAAGCAAGTCATAACTGATCCCAGATCTGGTTTTCACCTGTTTTTAGATGAGCCCTAATGGAGCAGTGCTGACCTACAGTGACCCTACGCTGGTCTTTGTCTTCCTGCTCTTCTTCACTGTGGCCACCATCAACTTCAGCTTCATGATCAGTGCCTTCTTCTCACAAGGTCTGTCCACTTTGAATAATGATCATGTGTTTTCACTGCCTGTCTTTGTGTTCTGTCGTGTACAATGTGGTCCCATGCCCTTTCCTCTCCGGCTTGTTGTAGCCTCTCAGATATAGGTCAGTGTGTGCATAAGTATAACATCAGTGTATAAGTGTCTATTGTTGGCTTGGCTGGTTCAAAGCTTAAACCCAGCAGTAAATGCAACATTGAAACTACACAAAGGGTTTGAAAGCCTATTACATTCTTATATAAAAATGTAGCTCATGTAATGACTGTTTGATTTCATCTGCTGCTGTTGAATAGGGCAGTTTCTTGGTGAAGAGATGGTTTTGTTCGCTCTTAAAAGTAGAATTTTTGTATTAAGTGGTACAGAGCTCCTTTCTGTATTCCTTTCTGTAACCACATTAAATTAAAGAACCCTTTCCAGCCTGAACAACTCAGACGATAAAGAAAACGATTTAAATCCTATCTGTCCACCCTCTTTGTGCTCTCCCTCATTCAGACCAGAATATGAATGAAGCCCAGCAGCTCAGGTTGCATGTGTTCAGAGCCTCAGTGTTATGTAGCCCTTTGCAAAGCAGTTGCAACACTGTTAGCACTTGCTTAGTCATGCTGTAGTGTTGTTTTCTGGCTTATTTAAATACATACACAAGAAACATGCACTTGATGGCACTTTATTATGATTTGCCTAAGGAGGAGGCTTGCATTTCTTCTTTCTTCTTCCTACTTCCTCAGACTTCCTTAAGCCCGGTCTGTCTGCTGTCCATGAATAATTGTCCAAACTGTGGTATTTGACAGCCCGACTTAAGTCATTAAAACTGCATCCATTACTTACCAACATTAGCTCAATCTGCATTATCATATGCTTCTTTCCCCCTCATATGTACTTCAATACATGCCAAAAGACAAAGATCATTACAAAATGAACAAAATAGCTCTAAGGGTTTTCCATATATATTGATTTGTAAACTTAAGAGGAAAGAGTTAGCGATGAGGGACTTTTAAGATTAATATGCCAAGCCAACAGAGAGGAACCTCCAGTGCCCTTTTTGGCTATTTTAGAACAAAGATTGATTTTTTTTTTTTTTTTTTTGGCAATCTTTGTGTGAACAGATTTTCGGATGTCTTTCGCACCTCATCTGCTCAAAATGTCCACCATTTCTCACTTGTCCTTCTTAATGCTTCATCTGAGCAGCACTCCCAGACTTGCTCTGTCAATCCGGGTAATGGGTTTTATAGCAAAAGCAGTTTTCCTCACGTAGTAATTCACCCTTTACATCTTGCCACTCAACATCTCTTTCTTTCCTTTCCTTTCTTTTGTCTAACTTCAGCGAATGTGGCGGCAGCAGTGGGCGGCTTCATCTATTTCCTGAGCTACCTGCCTTATTTGTTCCTGTGGCCACGCTACGACCTGATGAGCCATGCCCAAAAAGTGTCAGCCTGCCTCATCTCCAACGTGGCCATGTCTATGGGAGCTCAGCTCATAGGAATGTTTGAAGGCAAAGGTGAGCGGTTACGGTCAAAGTCAATTTTGTAAACTACAATCTATACCTTTTTGAGATATCTGCCTGTATTAATGTATCTTTCCCTGACTGTTGAAACAACATTTAAAATAATGTTTATCTTGTCTCTCTTCCCTTCTGTAGGAACGGGAATCCAGTGGTCAAACTTGTTCGACTCGGTGACTGTGGACGATGACTTCTCCATGGGCCAGGTGTTGTGTTTGCTGCTGTTTGACTCGGTGATCTATGGGTTGGTGACCTGGTACATGGAGGCCGTTTTTCCAGGAGAGTACGGAGTGCCTCTTCCATCTTACTTCTTCCTCCTGGTATGCTTCAAAGCTAAGCAACTCACTTTTGCACACACACAATCACTTGGGAGTTTAACCAAATACAGCGGCTCTGGTGGGATGAAAGTAGGAACACATAATGCATTCACAGGCATTATAAACGTTCAGATAATTGCAGTTATCTGAACATAGTGTCAACCAAAAATAAAAAGGGGAAGTTGTGTAGTTAGGTTGGTTCTGTGATCATCTTCCACAATAACAATAAGTGTTTTCATGTTTCAATGTAGCACGTCAAACCCCAACTTGTTGGCTTTTACATTAACGGTTTTCTGAAATATCTTTGTCAGAGTTGGGTGTAGGAACTTTCAGATAGGGAATTTGGTGTTTATCTTTAAATTCTGATAAAACTACTCACTGAGCATGTTGTATGAAAAGTAGAGCAGCTATTCACAGTTTGCCTGAGTTCATATAACGTATGTGGCAATAGCAAAACACATTGTAAGACTTTAGACTTTTTTCTAACAAAAGATAAGATACAGCTTTCTTTTCTAAGAGGCAGACCAATTAACACCTACTTTCTACTTCACCTATTAAAGCTATATGATACTTAATACTGCAAGTGCAAAAACACTAGTGCATTTCAAGGACATGACCAGTGACGTGTTTGTTGAAATTCCTGAGTAATGCTCAACTGTCGCTAGCAGGATTTGAACCCGGGTCTGCCTTGGCTTTCATATTGTGGTTTACAGTTAAAGACACATTATCTGGTGGAGAATTGCTTCAAGTGGTTGGTGTTCGCCACTCAAAGCACCATCAGGTAGTTGCATGGTCAAGGTCTCCTATGACTGAAAATTGCCTCACATTAAGGAAATTGCTGCACTCAGTGAAAGTGGCTGTAACACTGTATAGTGACAGTGAATGGGACTGGAAATGTGAGGCCACCACATACAGTATCAGCCAGAGGAAGTCTTTGGGTTCAGATGACTAGAAAAACAGGAAACGTCTGAGTCTGTTCGGCCAACACAAATCGGGTTTATGTTTATAACAATCATGAGATGGCTTTCTCACACAACTCTTGACGCACGCAGAAAAACAAACAAACTCATGTTAACCCTTTCCCCAGTACTCAGGAATTCAACAGACTCCCATTGAAGGGTTAGATGGTTTGGATTAGACTTTGACGCACTTTATGTCCATTGTGGGTGTTCTCGGGTTCGTGGGTGACGGAAAAAGTGAAGCATTGACTCTGGTCTTACTTGGTCTAATTGCATGAATCATCTTATCACTCTGCTTCTCTTGTTCCATCCTGTTAATCATTTGCTTCATTGAAGAACGTATTAGAAATATATCAAGTGTGTGAAATACTTGATATATATATTTTTTTATTTTTAAATTTACTTTATAAAGATTTTTGATTTAGGCCTGTTTACCCCCTTCCTATCTATTCCTCACTTTTTGTCAATCCCCTCATGTGCCTCGTCTTCATCAGCCTTCATACTGGTGCAGCAGCCCCCGCATGGCTCTAGTGAATGAGAAAGAGGAAGAGGAGGATGCAGAGAAGGCTCTGAAAGGAGAGTTTATAGAGGAGGAGCCATCGGGACTTGTCTCGGGGATCAAGATAAAACACCTCGCTAAGGTGAGCACTTACACATGACAGCATGTCCTCTAACTGTAAAAGGAGGCAGGTGGTGCTATTGTTCCAAACAACTTGATGTCATTCAATATTTTTGCTGCAGTATTGAGATTGAAAATAAGCATCAGGCTTCTCTGCTCAAATATCATTTTGTTGGTTTATCTGCTCGACAGGAATTCACGATGGGAAACAAGACACGGCAGGCTGTGCGGGATCTGACGTTGAACATGTTCGAGGGACAGATCACGGTACTGCTCGGACACAACGGTGCTGGGAAGTCCACGACACTATCCATGCTGACAGGTGACTAGCTGAAACACACCAGTGTAAACACAGTCACACATAGATGCCACCTAACTAATGTTACCCAAACGGATTGTGTGTGTGTGTGTAGGACTGTATCCTCCCACCAGCGGCAGAGCCTATATCAACGGCTATGACATCTGCCAGGACATGGCTCTGATCCGCCGCAGCCTCGGACTCTGTCCCCAGCATGACGTCCTGTTTGATAACCTCACCGTCAGTGAGCACCTGCTCTTCTACGCACAGGTACTCGCACAATCGTGTACTTGTACACACTTAACCCGGCAGTGGCTCAGTCAGTAGGGGCTTGGACTGTGAGCCGTAAGGTTGTCGGTTCAAGTCCACGTACAGACCTAAATATGGAGTGTGGACTGCTAGTTGGAGAGGTACCAGTTCACCTCCTGGGCCCTGCCATGGTGCCCTTGAGCAAGGCACCGGACAACCCCCTTCACCCCCACTCCCATTGCTACCCGGGCGCTGTGCAGAGAACACATTTCACTGTGTGTGCTGTGTGCTCTGCATTTGTGACCATTACAGAGGGTTTCATCCTCCAAAGCTATCTTCTATCTATTATACAAAAAAAAACTGCAAATACACATTCGTTTATTATCATCCTGCTCGTTCATTGTTGGTAGAGAAACTTATTGTGCTGTGTTCTCTTTATGTCTTTAGTTACACCTGTACAAACGTACACATTAGCTCATCCATAAAAGCAACTTTCACAAAGTTTACAATTGCTTGTTTTTGTTTTCTAGAGGTACTAATTTTTTTATCTTCTCAATATCCAGCTGAAAGGCTTCTCCAGAGACAAGATTCCAGACGAGGTAGACCGCACCATCCGTATCCTGAACCTCGAAGATAAGCGCCACGCTCGCTCAAAGACCCTCTCCGGTGGCATGAAGAGAAAGCTCTCCATTGGCATTGCCCTCATTGGAGACTCCAAGGTGAAGAACGTCATGAGTATTATTCACATTTCATCCTATTTATCCAATCCTTCATTCATATTGAACATGTCTCATCCCTTTATTTTCAATCTTATCTATCTTCAGGTGGTCATGTTGGATGAGCCCACATCAGGTATGGATCCGTCAGCTCGACGCGCCACCTGGGACCTCCTGCAGGGGGAGAAGAGGGGTCGCACCATCCTGCTCACCACACACTTCATGGACGAGGCTGACCTGCTCGGCGACCGCATCGCCATCATGGCAGGAGGAGAGCTGCAGTGCTGCGGGTCACCACTATTCCTTAAGAACAAATATGGTAAGAGTTGAGTGGAAATACTGTTGCAGCAGGAAGTCACTGGCAGTAAGTAACCCAATGGATAGTAGGATTGTTAAAATACATCCATCCTTTTTTATTTAAATGTTATTATTTCTGTTTCTGCTCTTTTATTTACAGTTTATAGATTATTAAACCAAAAATAAAATATCACCTTCACTTTAAAGGTGGGGTAGGTAATTTTGGAGAAACCAGCTCGAGTGCGCTAGAATTTGAAAATACAGAGTCGGAAAACAGAGCCCCTCCTCCAACACACACGAACGCGCACATGACCAATGAGGGCACGAGATAAGTTTGTGCACAGATGGAAGGCTGACAGGCAGGCAGGCCATCCAGTTATTTTAGCCGGGCCGGCTCAGATGATTGGTCGTGCTTTTTACAGCGCTACGGCTTCCACAGATCACATTTTTTTATGGATTTCTTGTCAAAGCACTTCAGATTTTCATTGCTATCGGGATGTTAAGAGCATTCCATGGAATATAACAACAAGTGTATCTCGAGCCGGTTTCTCAAACTCACATACCCCACCTTTAAGCATTAATTGTGATAGTTATGGTAAGATGCAAAAGAGAATAAAAAGTAATAATTGTAACACAAAAATGGGAAAGGAATAGAGTTCACTAAAGGGAATTGTGTAAGAATGTGTGTAGAAGTGGGTGTGTTTATGTTTGCATAAAGAAAAAAGATTAGATGAAGTCACAAAGATATGTTTGAGATTCAATATGTAGGATTGATATTACCGTTCTTGCTTCATATGGAAGCCTTGGACATTCAGGAGAGTTGAAAATACAACTTCATTATTAAAAGTGGGAACATTGATCATTGGTACATTGTTGCTCCCCAGGTGCTGGCTACCACATGGTGATAGTAAAGGACGCCCTTTGTAACGTGTCTGAGATCACCCGCATCGTCCACATGTACGTTCCTAACGCCACGCTGGAGAGCAGTGCGGGCGCCGAGCTCTCTTTCATCTTGCCCAAAGAAAGCACCAGCAGGTGAGTCAGACTGCTCTTTGTTCATGAGTAGAATACTCACAATAACACCGTGTGAAGTGGCTTTTAGAGTAGACATACCACTGACCAGAAATCATACCTCCTGAACCTAGTGACAAATCTACACTGAGTACACAATTATAATAAATACTGTGATCATCAAACTCTTTATTTTCATAACAATATACACACAAACTGAAATCCCAACCTTTCCATTTCTTTTACCTATTTTACAAGCAATTATCTGGATAGCTTTCTCCTTTTTATATCCTGAACGTCAACATTCTTCTATGTTAATTAATCGGACTCTGACTCCACAGTGACACTTATTGCTGTTCTATGATTGGATTTATATTGGATTTGTCCGCTTAACACTCATCAAGGGCTCAAATTGTAATATTGAGTGATCTCATTCGTGTAATGTGTTTCCCCGATGCGCTTTGTGTTTGCTCTCAGGTTTGAGCTGCTGTTTGCTGAGCTGGAGATGAACAGAGAAGAGCTTGGCATCGCCAGCTACGGAGCTTCAGTAACCACTATGGAAGAGGTTTTCCTCAGGTGGGAGAAATAGGATGATATGAAAAGTGATTGTGTCTTTCTAATTTTCAATAATGGTAGGATATGACCCAAAAATAACCTTTCGTTATTCTACGCACATTGTCAATTTAAGTAGCAATTTAAACCAATGTACTAAAGCGAGAATGGTAATATAAATCCTAAATATTGACTCACAAACATATCTTTGTGACATCATCTCATCTTATTTCTTTATGCAAATATACACACATTTTTTACATACCTTCATACACAATTCCCTTCACTGACCTCTATTCCTTTTCCATTTTTGGGTTACAATTATTTTAATTTGTATTCTCATTTGAATCTTACCATAACTATCACAATTAATACTTAAAGTGAAGGTGATATTTTGTTTGAATTATCTACAAACTGTAAATAAAAGGGTTGAAGAAAGAAGAAAGACAGACACAATTGTAAACATGATTATATGAAACTGAAACAATTTTGACATGGAAAGGATGGATGTATTTTAACAATCCTACTATCCATTTGGTTAACGCTAGTGACTTCCTGCTGTAGCTATTACTACTCAACCCTTCACTTACTAATAAGAGGGGATATTTGATTGCAAAAGAAAGTGGTTTCCATAATAAAGTAGCTCTCTACAATACATCTATATTTAAAACTCATAGCTTATATATTGAGCCACATTGGTGTAATAATATATATTTCATTCACATGAAACCAGCTATGGCTGAAGGGTTCGCCTCGTTTCCTCACAGCTCTCAGTCCCAGGTGCCTGCTGTTAACTGAGCACTTATTTCTGCTTCCCTGTAGACTTTATATGTGTATCTGTGGCAACCAACAGGAGAGCGTGTTCCCTGCAGACCGCTAACACTGCATGCTACTTCAATTAGCATGTACGTAGTCACTGTAATTGGTGCAGCCAAGAATGTTGGCCTCATTATTTACAAGTCACCAAATGGTGACCTAAACGCAGTCAGTTAGTTCCGACCATTACCACCATTCACCGAACATCAAACGAGACACCAAGAGAAGCGTGTGTTTGAACATTTGGTTGTTTATCTACCTTCTGTTCTTCTGTATGTTGCAGCCAAATAAAACTCCCTCTCAGTTAGATATTAACACTGCTAATATTAAGGCGTTAGAAAACATATTACATTCTTTCAAATAAGTTTATAATGTTACTTTCTAATCCAGAACATCTGATGACCGAACATTTTAGATTTAGCAGCCTAAGCGTATACATACTGGTAGCTTAAAACACATTCTCCATCATTCCCCCAAAACCTTATTTTCTTATTTTGTTCATACTGTTATTCCAATCCAGAGAACAGAGGTATAGAAGGGTTAAACTGATAGACTCGTAGGTGACACAAAGGCAAATCATTTCTGGCTAGATGAAGGTGTGTATAGAATGGATTTGTCCTCCTTTGCAGGTGCTTGATTACACGATGATTGAATTGTAACACCCAGAAATTGCTTTGTTTGCTAGCAGCCTAGTGTTTTTTCACCTTACTGAACTGCTGAAAGGAAATCAAATAGTTATCGTTGATGGATTTGAAGGACCTGACACAAAATAACTGCCGTAACAATGTGTATACACAATATACATGCGTTTTGGACACGTTTTGCTTCTGTGAATTCATCATGTAATGTTTCTAAAAACCTATTTTCCTTGTTAGTTGCTGCCAAAACTGAAGAGTTCATATGTAAAGTCCCTTTTGTTGTTGTTATTCCAGTTTGTTGAAAGATAACCATAGATCATTTGTTTGTTCAGAGTGGGAAAGTTAGTGGATTCTAGTTTGGACATCCAGGCCATCCAGCTGCCAGCGCTACAGTACCAACACGAGAGACGCTCCAATGACTGGACCGCCGATGACGCCAGCAGCACCAGCGGCATGACGGATGTCACTGACTTCACTGACAGCGGCACGCTCATCTCAGAGGACTGCTCCAACATCAAGCTGAACACCGGGGTGAGATAATATGGTACATTTAGGGAAATATGGGGCCCTTTTTTCAAATTTGTTTAGAGGATAAAGTTCCTAATCATTCCTCATTAAACTTTTGCACTTTGGAAGGATCCCAACACTGACATTTATTGTTTATTATTGATATTTTTGTTTTAGCTGACTGGTTATTTGTTTATTTATTGTTTGTCTGTTTTTGTATGTCTGTTTGTCTTCTGTCTGTGTTGGATTTTGTTTGCCCTGGTGTTGCCATTGTTACTCTACCTATTTCTCTATAAAGTGAAGATTTGTTTACCTACTTTTGATACATGCTCTGATAGAATAACTGTATGCTGTTGAAAAAACCCCCAATAAACATAGAAGCAAACTTGGTATATATCCTGCATTTCATTAATATGGCACACATTTAACATCTCCTTCTCTCCTCCATCAGGCCAGACTACACATTCAACAGTTCTACGCCATGTTCTTAAAGAGGGCGCTTTACAGCTGGAGAAACTGGAAGGTGATGGTGGCTCAGTTCCTGGTCCCTTTAGTCTTCACCATTTTGGCCTTAGTTGTGGCACGCAGCTTGCCAAATCACAACAAGGCCCCTCAGCTGAGGCTGGCCCTCAGTCAGTACGGCCCCACCAGGGTTCCTGTGGCCCTGCCGCCGGGGATGGGCCCCGTGGCCTCTGCCCTGGCAAACGCATACAGCTCACAGCTCTCTGCCCAGCTTGGAAAGCTCGTCAACATCACAGGTGAGCATCGTGAGAGACAGGGACCTTGCTTGACGACTAAGTTGAATATTTACTCACTGTGGAGGAAATTCTTAAGAGAAACTGATAGGAGATTCATGGACAAAGTTGGATTTTTGTTATATTTAATAAAGTAATAAAGAAAGTCAATATGCAAGTAAAATCGATCTCAAATGCAGAAACAGAGCCACTTTATCCTCAGAGGATAGAGAGGTTCTGCTCCCAGAACACAGCTTACAGTCACACTATATAGTAGAGAGAGTACAAACTGGTCCCACCCATCAATTGTCTTCTTAGGCATTATCTAATAATCCCCACCATTACACCATAAAACCCCCCAGTCCTTAACCATTTGCAAATCCACCTTTTGCCCTTCCTGAAAGGTCAATCCTAAATGTCTCTGTTTAATACATATAGGACTAAAACTACAATTTAACCGAGTAAAAGGCAATCGGAGTATAAAACAATCTATATATATATGATTGTAATGATTATGGGAACATTTGAGACGACACTGACTGTATTCCCCTTTTGCTCCCCGTCAGACTTCACAGATTACGTCCTGACCCAGGCAGAGGAAGAAGGCGGCAGCTTTAATGAGCGCTGTGTGGTGGGTGCGGCTTTCCGTGGCAGCAGCAGCAAATATACAGAAGTGACGGCCTATTTCAACAACGCAGGCTACCATACATCCGCCGCAGCCCTCATGTTGGTGGACAATGCTCTGTTCAAGCATCTAGCAGGACCCAATGCTTCCATCCAGACGGGAAACTACCCAATGCCACGCAACATGTCTGAGACCGCCCAGAGCCAGCTCAGAGAGTGAGTGGACAGAAGGAAAAGGGAAAAGAGCTCTTAAGATTCATTCAAGATTCAAGGCTTCTATTTTCATTTTTACATATATACACTGTAGATATGACAATGAAAATCTTAGGTCACAGGCTCCTCCAAAAGTGCAACACAATAAAACACGATTTTTACTCATGCTATCAAATGTTTTTCATCAGTGTTCATGCTGATAAACAAAGGTTAGATTTCAGGATTGAGTGTCTTTGTACTTCAGTAGTGCCTTGCTAGTTATTTCTCGCTTTATCTTTGACTTTCTTTTTAACAACCTCTTCCTCCTCATTTCTTAACGTTTTCCTCCAATCTGTAGGGGAAGAACCGGTTTCATCATTGCCATCAACCTGATGTACGGTATGGCCTCCCTGTCCAGCACGTTTGCCCTACTTCTCGTAACAGAGTCCTCTATCAAGTCCAAGCATGTACAGCAGGTCAGCGGTGTCTACCTGTCAAACTTCTGGTTCTCTGCCCTGCTGTGGGACCTGATCAACTTCCTGCTGCCCTGCCTTCTCATGCTGGTCAGTGTGACACCAGTGGTCCAGGCAGTATACATAAAAACTGATAAATGCTTTTTTACAGTCTCCTCTCCTAACGTGTTTTATTCTCTTAGGTGGTTTTTCAGGCATTCGGAGTCAAGGCTTTCACGGACAACTGCCACCTGGTAGATGTGTTGTTGTTACTGCTGCTGTATGGCTGGGCTGTTGTGCCTCTTATGTACCTGCTCAGCTTCCTCTTCTCCAGTGCAGCTACTGCCTACACCCGCCTCACCATCTTCAACATTATCTCTGGCACGGCCACCTTTCTGTCTGTCACCATTTTGGCCATCCCAGGTGAGAGGAGATACTTCCAGCAATGGTAGACGTTTAAAAGGAAATTACAGCAGTGACATGAGTATTTCAAAGGGCACACAATACAAGAAAGCCCCAACTTTTCAGACAGCTGTGAAAAATACTCTTGAAGATGACAAAGGCTTATCTGATTGCGCAAGTTTTCCCCTACATAATATTACTCAAAAAATTAGTCAGTTATAGTTTGATTGATTACAGTATAAGAATTTTTTTGCAGCAAAAACCATTACACGAGCCGTCAGAAAGTGTGTAGGCCAACTAAGCTATTTACCTAGGCTAGGCTTACTTAGCTGTTTTTAAGCTCAACAAGACACTACAAAAACACTTGAAGTAACACGCGAGCTGAGCAACAATGGC
The DNA here is from genome assembly GCF_949606895.1 of Notothenia rossii. Taxonomy (NCBI): domain Eukaryota; kingdom Metazoa; phylum Chordata; class Actinopteri; order Perciformes; family Nototheniidae; genus Notothenia; species Notothenia rossii. Next base: position 16,686,722 of record NC_136906.1, read on the forward strand.
TAAAAATCACCCATTATGCATCAATCTTTAGGGTGATCTGATGTTGTGGCCGTGTAGATGTCTTGTCATCAAGTAAAATACAACCCCACTTTATCCAAATGTTCTTTCAATATAAAAAATGGGTTGCCATTGCTCGGGCCCTCATGTTTTGAGCTACTTTTAAGGATTGAAAAGCAATTGGCTGAAATACACTGCATTGCAGTGGGTGAATGGTAAAAAGGGAAAAAGCACTTGTCAACCCCTTCACAGATTTGGGGTTCAGTTCCCAGCATTAGGGCTTCTGGCATGGCTGTGCCCTTTTTGAAAACAAAATCGAATACATTTGTTCCCCTTTCCATCCCTGTCAATGATATCTTCTGAATTTATTTTCCAGAGTTACATATGAAGCACCTGTCGTACTTGCTGGATAAGGTTTTCCTGATCTTCCCAAACTATTGCCTGGGCATGTCCTTCAGCCAGTTCTACCAGAACTACGAATTCATCACGTTCTGCAACTCCAGTCCACCATTCAGCCTGATAGCGTGTGAAATATTGAGTAAGTACTACCTAACTGCAGCCTCGGTGAGTCAGTGTTTGCCCTTGGTAAAGCGTATGCTTTTAGGAAAAACAATGTGGTCTACTATTACAAACATATATGGGGATAATGGTGTTGGTTCATCTTTATTGTGACAATAATTATATGAATAATAATGTACCTCAGGGTGAAAAGCTCAATCAGGATCATTATTTAATCACCCAGATCCAACAGAATTTCTTTATTTTCATTGCATTTTATGTCCCGACACATTCAAAACTGACAGCTTTACACTTTTTTTTTTAATCCAATCTGTCTTGAATCACTATTATAAACCCAAAGGAAATGATCACATTGTATGTACACCCTTCATATTTATGCCGTAATAACATTGTTTTTGTGTTTCTAGACATTACCTTCCAGCCCAACTATTTCTCGATGAGTGAACCTGGTGTGGGACGCTTCGTCGTGGCCTTCGCGATACAGGGTTTAGTCTTCATTATTCTGCTGTTTGTCATCGAGATGCAGTGTGTCCGAACTCTGCGGCGATTCGTCACCTCCCTGTTCAGAAGACATAAACAGGTAGATGGCGGTGAACCAGGCAGTGATCGTCTTTTAAATAAATATATTGGGATTCAGTTAGTCAGACTTCGCCATCTATGGCCCTTTATGAAAGCCATGTTTCATTATTACGATTAATCGAGAAATGGATGGTTTTATTTAAAACTTAGCTACAGCTCTCAATGCCTTTTCCTATAAAAAAGTTAGAATTGTGATTACAGTTTTACCAGTCTATTTTTTTTTCATGAAATTGAACAAAGATTATCTTATCTATAAAGTGTTTATTAATGTCTCCTTTTGTAGGCTACTACATAATAAACTATAACAAATGTATGTTTGATTTCCCCATGTACTAAGATATCTGTTTGTTCATTATCGATGCTTGAAGTTTTATCGTACCATAGTCACACAATGTCTTACTTCTTTTGTTGATTTTTTTTCTACCCATATGTGTTAGTTCGCTCATACAGAGGATGCAGCTCTGCTTCCGGAGGACAGGGATGTGGCTGAAGAGAGAAAGAGGGTCCTGGAGTGTCAGCCGGTGGTAGAGTCTATGGTCGGCAGCCCCCTCGTAATGCAGGAGCTCAGCAAGGTACGCAGCACAGGAGTTTTTCCCCTCGCGTGATAACACAGCCTCAGTGTTTCAGTATGTGTGACTCCTGAGGGGTGTGGCTTTGTGAGATATGACAATGTGGCACAGACCCACTGTTGTCTCCCCTCCCCAGGTGTACAGCAGCGGGTCGACTCTTCTCGCTGTGGACCGGCTGTCTTTAGCTGTGGGGAAAGGGGAGTGTTTCGGCCTCTTGGGCTTCAATGGAGCAGGCAAGACCACGACTTTTAAGATGCTGACTGGTGATGAGACTGTGACCTCTGGGGATGCCTACATTGATGGATACAGCATCTTGAGGGACATTAAAAAGGTAAGAGCAGAAGGAGACCGAAGGAAAGGACGTACCTGGTAAATCAACCATCAATCGATACCCATGGGTTTTCTTTTTTAAAGGTCAATGATTTGATAGAAAACATTTATCTCTGGATTGCAGGTGCAGCAGCGCATTGGTTACTGCCCTCAGTTTGACGCCGTGTTGGACCACATGACAGGAAGAGAAACTCTGAGTATGTATTCAAGGCTCAGAGGAATACCAGAGAGGTATGTGTCCGGCTGCGTGGAGAATGTCCTGAGGTCGCTGCTGCTGGAGCCTCATGCTGACAAACTGGTCCGCAGCTACAGGTATGGAGACTGAAGAAAATATCTCAGCCTTTTCTTTAATTTATTTTGTGTCACATGGTTCACACACTAGCCTGAAAGATGCCCTGTTTTGTTAAGAAGGTGCATGTAGATAATATGTCCTTATCAACTTGTGCAGTGGAGGTAACAAGAGGAAGCTGAGTGCAGGCATGGCTCTCATTGGTGGGCCTCCGGTCATCTTCCTGGACGAGCCTTCGACAGGGATGGACCCCGTGGCCAGGAGGCTGCTGTGGGACGCTGTGACACGCACACGGGAGTCTGGAAAGGCCATCATCATCACGTCTCATAGGTGAGCTTCACAGATGTATTAGATACTGACCTGATATTCAGAGCTAGTGGTCCTTTATTTGAGCTAATTCATACTTCTAAGCTTTCTTTCAGAAGAAAAATATTCAGTGGTACAATAGGTATTCAGATAATCTACTTAAATAAATAAAACAATACAAAAACAAGTATAAGTATCTCTAAATTGTAGGAAAAAGACAGGGGATGCTCTGTTTCCTCAAGGATGTATTGCTTACAGAGAAAACAAGAATGCAATCCAAAATGTTGTTTTATTTTTTTTGTCAGGGCTACTATCGTAGTTGAAACATGTAAGGCTTTTCTAAATATATCCCTCTTAGTTAATACTATTTCTTACATTTTGGATTGCCTTCCTGTTTACCTCATAATTTGACTTTACAGTAAACTATACTTAAAATGACCCTTAGCATTAACACTTCTTCCAACTAGACATAAAATAGATGCATCATAAATGATAATCCAGTTATATGATATAATAAACAATTACTGGCCTGTTTTATGCATAATTACTTCTGGTACTTTAAGTATGTTTTGATACTAGTACTTGTACTGTAACATTTTTAATAATGAACTTTCAAAGTGTTATTACAATTTGGTTTTTCCAATGTTACCTAGATAAAACATCTGAATAGATGCTCAGAGAGTTTGCATGCTACGTATTGATGCAGGAAAAGCAGAAAACATGACTACACCTTTAACCTGTCTCTCTGATATCTTCCCTCACCAGTATGGAGGAGTGTGAGGCTCTGTGCACCCGGCTGGCAGTGATGGTCAACGGGCAGTTCAAGTGCCTCGGGAGTCCCCAGCACCTGAAGAGCAAGTTCGGCAGTGGCTACACCCTGCTGGCCAAAGTACACATCGAGGCTGAGCTGGAGGACAGCGACCTGCAGCTTTTTAAAGACTTTATTGAAAGTACCTTCCCAGGTCAGAGGCTACCCATTACAATAACATCTAAACAAATGGTTTACATTACTGTATAAAGGATACAATTCTGTATATGTGACCAACTTAACCATCAAATCTAAAAGACCATACATTTAATAATGTTTTATGATGAACAAAATGTATTATTGTACCTGCTTTGAAAAGTATTGTTCTTCAATCGAACATGCAGATAAAATGATCTTCTGTTTTCTACGTTAAACAGTTGAGGGTGATTTACTGTCAAAGTAGTCTATAACAAAACAAATCTAATCCTGTGAATATTTCTCCCACCACAGGAAGTCAACTAAAGGATGAGCACCAGGGAATGGTGCACTATCATTTGACAGACAAAACACTATCCTGGGCACAGGTAACGGGTTTTATACAGTTCTACTTTCTCTGCACTTGTGCTGTGTTAGCGCTCCCTCTAGTGGACTGAATGGTATAAAGTATCCCTTAAATACCTAAGCTATAACTTGATAACCTCAATAAAAATGTTCAACCCCAGAAGTTGAAAATGTAAACGTTGAAAATACAGTTACAATAGGGTAGTTTAGTTGTAGCATGTAATTCTAAAAAGCATTAAAGCTAGCTTTCAAAAATGTGTTGTGAAAGTTAAGGTAAGTCACTGTGTGTGAACACAAGGAGAAATAATGTCTATTTACTTGATTTAATTGTCAGAAAATGAAGACTGTAGCTTTAAATGTGATCATGGCAGAAAGGCTTAATAACACCAAAGATGCATCCATTTATCACTGCTTTCTTTTTTACCTCCTTCCCTATTCTCCACTCCCACACAGGTGTTTGGCACTTTGGAGGCAGCCAAAGAGAAGTATCAGATTGAAGACTACTGTGTGAGCCAGATATCACTGGAGCAGGTGTTCCTTAGCTTTGCCCAGTTTCAGCACTGCATAGAGTGTGGCAAGAAGTAAGTGGAGCGAGGATTCCGTCCATCCATTGTTCATTTTCTACAGGTGTGTGTGTGTGTGTGTGTGTGTGTGTGTGTGTGTGTGTGTGTGTGTGTGTGTGTGTGTGTGTGTGTGTGTGTGTGTGTGTGTGTGTGTGTGTGTGTGTGTGTGTGTGTGTGTGTGTGTGTGTGTGTGTGTGTGTGTGTGTGTGTGTGTGTGTGTGTGTGTGTGTGTGTGTGTGTGTGTGTGTGTGTGTGTGTGTGTGTGTGTGTGTGTGTGTGTGTGTGTGTAAGTGTAAGAAAGACCTGTGTGCACGGACCTGCTTTGTTAGCCTGCAGGTGTGTCCACAGGCTGGAGCATGTTTTCTATCTCTGGCTCCATTTTTACCTTAACAAACAACACATACACAGACACACTGGGCCAGTGACATGAACAACCTTTACGATCGTATAACGTTGGTGTGTCTTTTTTGGGAGATTCATGCTTTTCTTGTTGTGGGATGAGGAAGTGTTAGGATTGGCATTTATGACTCCAAGAGGATCATTATTAAACCAAGTAAAGAACAAAAGTTCTGCACCTTTTTAGTGAGGTCAAAGTCAATGAGACCCCTCATTAAACAATACAACTCTGAATTGTGTGTGACAGGGTTTTTGTTGTGCGTTTGTGCACAGCTTGTCTTTCTTTTTGTTATTTATGATTGTATTTTATCGATTATATTTCCAATAGTTGTGTGCTTTTTTCTGTGATCATCAATCATCACAAGAGTATGAACCACTCCATTTGATACATGTATGAAATTGTTGCACACCTTTGCGCCTTATCTTACTATAATGAGGGTTTTTGTTTCTTTATATTGCCCAATACAAAATGCCTGGTTATCCTCAAGAGCCTCTTAATGTTGTTGCCAGATGTAAATATTGTGATGTCTTCATGGTACTAAAAAAACACTTAATCATTCAGGCCAGAGCAGAACATTTTCTCATTTGAAGACTGTTTTGTGCACATTATTGAATGCATGCATACAACACGATGTACAGAGTGCATGCTACTGGAAGAGCGAAGAGCTGCTAGCTATTGCAAGAAGACCTCCCTTATAATCCTCAGATGACATTTAGACCAGTCTGAGAACATTTGAATACGCCTCCATTGTCAAGCTCTTGTGAACCATGTTTTGTTTTTTTCCTGCCAAACAAGTTACAGCAGCAGTGTGTAACCATATCTAGCCATTAAAGTTTACACAAAAGCTATTTAGAAGGAAATCGTTGTGCGACACAGGAGATTTTGTTCACAAGTTGCAGCAATGGAATGTGTTGACTTCAAATCACTTTGTAGGAAACTGCATGTGATTGGTTTAGGACTGAAAACGGCATGACTGCAATGAACTTTGAGGTTTCTTTTCCCCCCTTTTCTGCAGCTATGCATTTCAATAGAAACTCCTGTCGAGAGAGTTCAGAGAGAAAAAATACCTTCACAGTTTCCTGCTTTTCACCCAGACCAATATAATAATTTGGGCTGAATTGGCAATCCCTTTACCTTGAATGTAAAATGACATTCCTACTCTGAAGAAAGCACTCTTACTTTCCAGAAGTGAGCTGAATGTAGTTTATTGTCTTACCTGAAAGCAAAAGCAGTCAATAATAAACTTTATTAACAGCTTCATAGGATTTACAGAGATGTGTTTAGGTCACCAGATGTTTGTGTGAGAAGAAGACTAGAGACTGACATTCCAGAAAGACATGGATATGTGACTCATTGCTCTTTAAAGGAAATTATCCTCCTAATTTTGTTACATTTGATGTGTTTATTTGCACTTCATTACATGTATGACTTGAATCAATTGCAATGTAAGATACGTCATTTGAGGAGAAATGGAAATGCTTGCGCTGCTGATATTGAATGATTAAGTTATGCTGAAAAACAGTCTATCATATTTTAAAAGGGAATTCACATCGTTGTTATCGTATACTGTAGCCTACTGTACCATGAAACTGACCATGTTGACTGTATATGTATCGCTTTTAAATTAAATAATGCTCTATGCAAATGGTAGCAAATATCTGTGTCTGGTCACATTTTTCCTGAATCTGTTTACGGCTTGATACTAAAAGGCTCAATTACTAGTTTAAAGAAATAATAAATAGCAAAGCCGGAAAAGAGGTATATAATCAGAGGGAAACAAATCCAAATTTCCGAGATTTAGCGTACATTTACGAAAGAATACCTTGAATATTGAGATTATAAAGTCATACATTTGCGTTAGAAACTCAAATGATCCTAGATAAAAATTATTAATATACAATCATTTGTTTTTGAAGAACCACATCGCTTCACTTTCGGTAAACTAATCAGACTACCAAGGCCACGTGAGTTTTCCTTGGAATATTAACCCCCTCTCCCGGTTCCTAATATGAACCTTGAATTCGTCGCATCCACATTAAATAGTTGATTTATCAAGTCCTCACGTTTTTCAACTTCTTTAATTAGTTAAGGAAAATGCATTCGTAGCCTACACATTTTGTATATGAGTTTTTGTTATTCCCAACTCGTTTTGAGGGCTTCCATGTTACTGTTTGCTTGCGTCTCTCACGAGATCTGGCAACACTGCCTCCGTCCCTTTATGGCCTCATTCTTCTTGTTAGTGGCCTGCAGTTTCCTCTTTAATTCTTTGTGTAGGTTAACCTATTGCAAGATATCCTCACTCTACCCTGCCAATCATTGGTAAACAGACGTATGTTTACAGACCAGTCAAACCCTCCGACCCTTCAAATTGACCCGATTTTCAATTAATAAAACAAATATAAGGATATTTTTCGTTCAACCTGAAACTCGCCGGGGGCTTATTAATTGTGAAGGACATGTGGAATTGTTTTTATTTTTTTCCACTTATGAAAAAATGCCCACCCGCATTTATGTCCTTCATAAGAGGTTCGGTCAATCTGACCCAGACAGGACAAACAGACAGAGAAAGAAACACATTAACTAAAGAGACACAAACGCGCGCACGCACACGCACGCACGCGCGCGCGTGCATAGAGAAGCTGTTTGATCCTGTTTTCCCTTGATCTTTACCCGTTGTAGTGTGTACACAAAACTATCCTAGAACGTTATAAACATTTTAGATCTTCCATAAATGTATAAACATTTTACGTTTTCTCGCACTGTCCCCCTCGCACCTGCACGCCGGAGGAGGGACTAAACAGAGACATAACCTCACATTACAGTGTATAGTGCAGAACTACAATTATCTACCAGCAAAATAGCCAAAAGATATTCTGCTCAGAGAGCCTTGGAGCTAATAATGGATGAGAGTGAGTGGAATGCATTAGAAGAACACGGTGAAGTGGAACAGGAAGACATTTCTGAAGATGAGGATAATGTGGAGGTAAACTCAGAATTTGACTGTGTGTGTGGCTGTTGCGTGAGACATTATATTCAGCAGAAGTCTCCACGTTTGCAGTCAGCCAAAGTAGTTTGTAAGTATGCTAACGGGCAGAAAAAGCACCCGACCACATTTCTCAGAGTTAGGCCTGGAGTACGGACCGTTTATTGTATCTGCGCAGGCTCATTAGCATCACCACGTTTCAGTTTCAGGCACATTCTGATGATGTCATACACATGAACTGAAACATGACTTTGTTATTATACAAATATGCTTAACACTCCCACTCAAAGACATGTTGATAACTCTACAGTGGTACACAGAATCAAAATAAACAAAACAAAAAGTTCTCTAGCAGTGTTCAATTTTTATACCTGCAATTTACATTACTCCCCAAACAAATACCCTTTGAACTTGTCAAATGTTGCCTTTGTCAACGGCTTGGTTAGGACATCATATCTGCAGTAGGACAATATGTAATAGATATCTTCCCCTCAGCATGTCCAGATCGTACAAAATGGTATTTGATGTCTACATGCTTGCTTCTCTGTCTGGATACAGGGTTTTTGGATAGAGCTATTGCTCCCTAGTTGCCCTCGTATATCTTCACTGGTACATGTGGGCCATTACGGTCTACCCCTTTTAATAACTGTACAAGGTACATGCTCTCTTGAGTAGTAGCCGCTAATGCCATGTACTCGGCTTCACAGGTCGATAGCGCCACTGTTGGATGCTTCCTACTTTTCCAGGATATAACTGGACCATTTTCAGTTAAGCTGAAACAATATCCAGTTGTGCTTCTCCTATCATTTTGATCAGCTGCCCAATCAGCATCACTGTATCCCTCAAGCTTTAGGCTTTCCTCACTTTTCTTGTAATGTAGCTCTTGGTCTATTGTACCCTTTAGATACCTCAACAGTTGTTTTGGTTCTGCTAAGTGTTGTGATAGTTTACTCACAATCCAGCTCAGATCAGGTCTAGTACATGTCATAATGTATATCAAGCTACCTACTATCTCTCTGTATCCTGTTGAATCGATAACTTCACCCTCATTGTCAAAATGTAACTTTTGCTCGCATGGAGTTGACCTTGGTTTGCACTCTGACATGCCAAACCTCTCTAGCATCTTTGCTATGTGTCTCTTTTGGCTCATTTTGATCTCCCCCTCACTCTGTGTAAAGTCGATACCTAGGAAGTGTTTAAGTTCCCCCAAATCTTTCATTTTAAACTTCCTCTTCAACATCTCTTTGACATCACTGAGTGAGCCGTTGTTATTGGCCGCTATAAGTAGGTCATCTACCCATATCAACAGAATAACTTTTTCTTTCTCAGACTCTTTTCTGTAGACACAATGATCAGCATAATTTTGCAAAAACCCATTCTCTGTAAGATGATCATGCAGTAACTTGTTCCAGTTTCGCCCGGATTGCTTTAAACCATACAATGACTTGTTGAGTTTGCACACTAAGTGTTCCCCTGTTTTAGATTTTGCCTCAAAACCTTCGGGCTGTTCCATATATAACTTGCAGTCTATTGGTGCATGGAGATAAGCTGTCTTCACATCCATTTGGTGCAGGATAAGATCCTCCTTTATAGCCACCTGCATCAATGTACGTACAGAAGTCATATTTGCTGTCGGTGAAAAGGTTTCCTTGTAATCAATTCCCTCTACTTGACTATAGCCTTTAGCTACATATCTGCCTTTAAAAATCTCAGATCCGTCTGGGCTTTCCTTTACTGCGTATACCCAACGACCTCCCACTGCTTGCTTGCCCTTTGGCAGTGTGGTCAGACTGAAGGTCTCATTCTCTGTTAAAGAGTGTATCTCCTCTGTCATTGCATCAGCCCACATTTTTTATTTATTTGAGCCGACAGCCTGCATGTATGTTTTGGGTACGTCACAAGCAACCCTGTAGAAATAATCTACATTTTCACCTTCATCATTACAATCAGCCTTACACTGATACTCCATTAAATATTCTGGAGTGTTTCTTTGTCTAGTCTAGTGGGATAGTGTCGTGCACTCTCTCCCTGTTCTCTTTGAGTACCATCTGTCTGGATCTGACTAGCCTCAATATTCTCCTCACTATAGGACTGTACACCCACATTAGGCTCTCTCTGATTCTGGTTCACCATTTTTGTCCCTGCTGGTGTTGTGGGAATAGTTTCTCCATAAGTGTCATCATCCATATAATGATTTGTCTGAGTCTGATTATCTGCGCTACTCTTTTTGATACATTTTACCAGCCTATGTTTCAGGACTTTCCCTGTCTCAGGATAAAATACTTGGAATGCTGGGCTATATTTGTCGTATCCTACAAAAATACCCTTCGCACATCTAGAATCTAGCTTCTTCTTATCCTGCTTATACCCGTAGCATTCAGAGCCAAATATTTTCATGTTGGACAAGTTGGGTGTTTTGCCAGTAAAAACGCGGTGGTGTCTGCTCTAGACGCTTACAGTAACACCTGTTACTGCAGCTGTTTGTACAGCATATGTCCATAACTGCTTTGGGAGGTTACTCTCTAATAGCATGCATCGTGACATCTCAAATAAGGTCCTCCAACCTCTCTCGGCAGTACCGTTCTGGTGAGGTGAGTATGGGGCACTTGTCTCGTGCCGTATCCCTTTCGTTCTAAGTAAAGTTTGAAACTCATGCCCGGTAAATTCAGTACCGTTGTCAGATCTTATGCACTTAATGTGTCCATATGGAGCAGTATAAGCTATTCATTTTTCAGTAGCTTTTGCTGTATCACTCTTTACTTTGATAAAGTAGGGAAGAATCATCCCACTATAATCATCAGTAAATGCTATTGCATATCTGTACCCGTCTTTATCTGCTGGTTCTATTGGACCGCATAGGTCTGTATGTACTATCTCTAGTACTGTCTTAGCTTTTGCATCTGCCTGCCTGTTTATGCTTTGAGTACATTTTCCCTGCGTACGTATTTCACAGTTCTGGTTAGACATGTCATGTTTCCCTTTGATCGACATACCTTTAACCACTTTCTCAATTTTAGACACATCCTCAAAATTACAATGACCAAGTATTCTATGCCATGTCTGGATGTCATGACAACCATTACAAACATCATCAGTATTTTCATCCTCTACTGTGCTAAGGTAATATAGCCTACTATAGCCTACACATCCATTTTAAACTTGGTACCATTCTGATGAATCAGCCTATCATCACCGTCCTTGAAGCGGACCTCAGCTCCGCTGGCTGTCGCTGCTTTCACAGAGAAAATGTCCTGTGGAAAAGATGGGATGTAAAGCGCTCGTTTGAGCCTCGTTTTCACTTGCCGTCCCTCGCTGTCGAGCAGAACAACTTCGGCTTCTCCTCTCATCTTCGCCATCCCAGTCGTTTTCTTTCCATCTGCCAGCTCTATCACATCATCCTCGGGTCTAAAGCTCTTATCGATTGTCTTAAGCTTTGCCGGGTCATTAATCATGTGTGTCGTGGCACCACAGTCGACAATAAGAGCTCTCTTATTTCTTACTTGATTTTGACAGTCACTTATTTTGAAAAAGTCTGCCTTCTTCACCTGATCACGGCCCAGCCCTCTGCCTCGGTGTGGCGTGTCCCACCGTCGGTCCTCTCGCCTCGTTTGGATCTCGTTAGTGCATGTCCTAGCCATATGCCCCATCTTTCCGTGTCCAGCCCCGCTAGTCCTCATAACGCCGTCCTCGTCTGCATTCATGTCACTCGTCCTATATTTGTCAGTGCTCTCATAGCTCCGCAGTTTAGCTTTGAACTCACCAAACGTTAGACGGTCGTTGGTTTGAGTGACGTGCACGATAAACGGGTTGAATCAATCAATCAATCAATGTTTATTTATATAGCCCAATATCACAAATGTTACATTTGTCTCAGTGGTCTTCACAGTGTGTACAGAATATCAGTATGACAATACGACACCCTCTGTCCTTAGACCCTCAAATCGTACAAGGAAAAACTTCCAGAGAAAACCCACAGTTTAAAGGGGAACATGGGAGAAACCTCAGGGAGAGCAACAGAGGAGGGATCCCTCTCCCAGGACGGACAGACGTGCAATAGATGCCGTGTGTAAATCGAAAAGATAATACATTTATAACATAGGTAGTCCAAATGTTTGGAAATGCATGTGTCTATAATAAGAAGATGAATCCACGAGGATGTCAGCAATCTTGTGGGAGCCATCAGGGAAGTAGTATGGTGAGAGTCTGGCAGGACCGCAGAGATAGGTTCAGCCACGACTCAATGAGTTAGTCCGGTAACCCCTTCACTACCATGGCAATCTGCAACCCGTCACTGATATTTTCTTCGGCCCTTCTCAAAGACGTGAATATAGTCTCCGCTCGAATAATATAATCAGTAACAGTCTCGTTGCTTGCTTTGTGGAGAGAAGAGAGTTCACAGTACAGGCTCACGACTCGTGGTTTGTCCTTTCCTGCGTAGTGCTCTCGGAGTATTGCCAACGCTCTTTTTCCATCTCGTTTCACGTCTCTCATAATACGAGTGATAAACTCGTATTATCTAGACACTGCACTAATTCAGCATATGCTTTTGCATTCTTTGTTGCGTCTTCTTCAAGTGCTTGTTCGTCGTTGTAGTCTATCGCTGGCTCTTCCAGGATAACTTCACTGAGGCCGCGCAGTTCCATGTGCGCCAAAAACCTCGTCTCCCATAACTCAAAGTTTTTCTCGTCACCGTTGAATAACAACTTAAACCACCTTTGGCCTCCTTGACTGGGCCAATAACCTGTTGCGTGAGACATTATATTCAGCAGAAGTCTCCACGTTTGCAGTCAGCTAAAGTAGTTTGTAAGTATGCTAACGGACAGAAAAAACACACGACCACATCGCTCAGTTTGGCCTGGAGTACGGACCGTTTATTGTATCTGCACATGCTCATTAGCATCACCACGTTTCAGGCACATTCTGATGTCATACACATGAACTGAAACATAACTTTGTTATTATACAAATATGCTTAACAGTGGCCTAGCATTACTATACTTGTGGGGACCTAAATCTGTTTACACAGTCTAGTGTGGGGACTCACCTCCCTCATGGTGACAAAATGGAGGTCCCCATGAAGGGAATCATTAATTTTAGGGTGAAGACTTGGTTAGGGTTAGGGTTAGGCATTTGTTGGTTAAGGTTAGGATAGGTCTCCAGGAAGTGTGTGTGTGTGTGTGTGTGTGTGTGTGTGTGTGTGTGTGTGTGTGTGTGTGTGTGTGTGTGTGTGTGTGTGTGTGTGTGTGTGTGTGTGTGTGTGTGTGTGTGTGTGTGTGTGTGTGTGTGTGTGTGTGTGTGTGTGTGTGTGTGTGTGTGTGTGTGTGTGTGTGTGTGTGTGTGTGTGTGTGTGTGTGTGTGTGTGTGTGTGTGTGTGTGTGTGTGTGTGTGTGTGTGTGTTCCATTGTTAGGAGATGTGGTGAAAACAATTTCTGAACTAATACATGTTACTGACACAGACTATGCAGCAACTGCAACAAGTACATCTGTGCTATACACACGAAGAACTTCTGTACATCATGTGTTTCCTAAACGGACTTGCCCATTGACTCACATGATGTTCTGCAGCATCACTTCATCAATATATTTTTCGGATATACTGTATTTTATGAATAGTGACTGTTAATTGTTTTTATATGCTTTGTGTTTATATCTGTTCTATGTCATTTATATGGATGTTTCATCATCTCTATATATTTCACAGCCAAATACTTTTGGATGTGTGGTTCTTGTGTTTCAGTTGCTGTTAAATTGCTTTATTTCCTTCAGGGCTTTGATTATTATATGACAGATTAAAAATAATAAACATTAATGAAAAAGATGTTTCATTTACATTTTTCCGAGAAAAGCATGAGCAAAATGTAAACCTAGTTTGTGTATTTTTTTATTATTTTAACAAATTAAATTTGTATCACAAAAAACGATGGACCGTTCTACGGAGCCCACTAGGGGACATGGAGAAGAAGAAAAAAATTATTTGAAGAAAAAATAAATGTTTTGCGAGATCTCGCAATACTTTGCATTTAGCTCAATGTACTTCCTGGCCAGTTCGGCTGCTACGGCAACACAGAAACCACAACAATGGAGCGGTTCATCGATTTTACTTTGAGCTTGGCCTTAAATATAAATATATAACATCAGTGCTTGGCAATAGGCACGGGTTTCACACAAAGACTTTATATATAAAGGGTTTCACATAAGTGAAGACACCTCAAGAGAACACTCAGAGCGAGGGGACATGCACGTCCCTCTGAGCTGAGTTATTGACAGATTCGAATTTCGCGGATCAATAACTCATGAACATAACGTTGTAAAAATACAAACAACATGACTTTACAATCATAGCAAGGTAGACAACTAGCTACAGAGTCGTTTTTATCAGAACAGTTCGATACGTGCCGTCATCCGAGCTAAACATCAAGGATTGTTCACAATTAGAGCTTGAGGAGGGAGAGGATTGCTTAGGGACCGTTTACAAACTGCAACGGGGTTTTGCGAGATCTCGCAAAACCTTTTTTTTTTTTTTTCAAATACTTTTTTTTTCCTTCTCCATTACCCCTAGGGGGCTCCGTACACTTCCATTGTTAAATTTGATCTAGCAAAGATATATTTTCAAAAACTAATCATATATTTCATTTATATTGTTGGGGAATGAGTTAAAGACAATATATATAAGGAATTGTGCATGTTGAATTTAGTTCTGTATTTCTTTTAAACCCTGAAATATGTCCCGGGTCAATTTGACCCGAACATTACCAAAGGGTGCGAAATGTGAACATAACACAAGGGTTAAGTCTTCAGCCTCCAAAACATTAATCTCCAATTAAAACCTCTTAAGCCCTGAGCCTGTTTTTCAGGTTTCAGGCTCGAAAATGCCACTAACACAACAAAGACTTTATCTTCACTTCTAAAAGGGGTAAATTAATCATCTTTTCTCTCAAAGCAAGTTACATCTGTGAGTTGGATGTAGAAGTGTCAGAATCAATATAGATGTTTTTATTTTAAAGTAAATCCAAACTATAACATATAATAAGTACCCTGTATCAAGATTGATGCAAAACAAGTTAAATTTGACCTTTTTAGAGAGGTTTAGAAAAATAAAGTCCAGGCGGACTCACCTCTGGGTAATTTGGGAACCATCAGTTCCATTTGACCTTTTTCACTGTAAAAATCATTTTTATTACTTTGAATTATCACTATAGGTATTCATTCCATCCAAATACAACTGTTGTGGAAAAAAAACAAAAAACAACATACTCTGTTATCTGCTGTCCGCTCTGTGCTCCGTGCGCTCTGGGTCCTGCAATTCCTGCTTCCTTACGTAGTAAACACTGCGTAGAGCAGGGGTCGGCAACCTTTTTGATATGAAGAAACAAATTGTTATGGGGGGGGGGGTTGAGGAGCTTGACGCTCGCCAACTATCAGCAGGAGGGCGAGGGGAGCCTCGCTGCGGGGAAGCAGTGTGTGGACCTGTCAGCGCAACTTATGATGCAGAATTTGACAAAACATTTAAATAATTGGTTTAAACGGCATAATAATAATAATAATAAGGACGATCGTCCGTTCTGTGATTCTCCAGAACACACAAGTTATGATATTAGGGTCATGCAGAGTGAGATGAGATCGCTGTCCCTTTAAGAGAGAGAGAAAGAGGGGTGTGGCTTGTGCATGTGTGTTTGTGGATGGTAGAGCGACAGTGAGGGAACGTGTGTATGTTTCTGGAAGTGAAACGAGGAAGCAGAAAAACAGAGGTCTGTGATGTATTTTGTGAAACAGAAGAACAGCTAAATAAATGCAACGTCCTCCCAAGAAGAGCTCGCCTCTCTCCAGTCATTTAAGCTAAAGTGGGTTATTGAACCTGAAGCTTGTTGCTTCTGCCCTCCTCGACTACGGTCTGGGAGCCGACAGGAAAGTTCAACACACAGATGGCCAGTCCGCCCCTTTGTAGCATATTATTTCGATGAGAGATGAGCAGATCGCCACTGGGCTTTCAACTAAAGACACAGCCTCGCAAAAACTGCAGCATTTGTACAGCTCCTTATGGGTAGGCCTACTGCAAACAAATCTAAAAAGGTAAGACGTAATTATTGTAATATTTTTGAAACCGGATGTTTTTTACTTTCTCTTTTCTGGCTGATAGCTCCACGAATTCGGGGTCGTACAGTGATGACATTACATGTGTGGAATCTGTTGAGTCTCAGCTTTAATCGGATATCTTGTTTGTGCAGTTACGATAAGTAATAAGGGCATTTCTACCGTGAGTGCTGTGCAAAAGTCCGTTAGCATTAGTTAGCATTTTTTCGCTCCGTGCTAACTCAAAGGCCTGGTATTACTCTTGTGTTTTATTTTAGCTAAAAATTGTTCATATTGTCAGTTAGCGGAGTTTTTTCCCGTTAAAAGGGTATGGAACATTAATAGTTTCATAAATGTTAAGAATCCCATGGTGGGAGGGGTCCACTGAGGTTTTAAAACAAGTCCTCCTGCTTTGACTGCCAGGATTGGATCTGTGCCACAAACACCGTCCTCTTGGGCGGGGACCAGCCCGTAATTCTCCGTTAAGCTCAGTCTTCAACATTCCACATGATTTGTGCTTGCATGAGGAGCGTGAACACCACGGTGTTATCTGCAGGGCTAAGCAATGTCAACAGCAGAACAAATGTCTCTTTGGCACGATTTTGTTCTCATCCTTTTCTCTAATCCCACCACTTTGTTGGGGTTGGTGGCTCTCCTGCTCATTCTCTATCTTGTATCCAGTAGTTTAATCACCAAGGAAATAGGGAAGGGGCCCCCGGGACCGAGGCCTCTTCCCCTGCTTGGTAACCTGTTGCAGCTTGATCTCAAGAGACCCTACAAAACCCTCTGTGAGGTGAGCTATCCTAAAGCAAATCCATTTTGATACAGTTGTTGTTGTTGGAGCTATATATCTCTTTATATTATGTAATACTTAAACATTTATTTTTTTGCCGTTTATAGTGTTTATTGTAAATGTAGCCCATTATTGTCATAAGTTAAAGTAGTTTCTATGCTTTTATTTTTGAAGTTATGTTTGGGCACTGGGTGATTAGTAGTGATGGCAAAATGAAGCTTTGAATGAAGCGTCGAACCACTTGGACAATTGTGTCGGAAATAGGTTCATTTCTTGAAGCTTCAGTTATTCGAGACACACACACACACTAAGACTGAATATCATGTTCTATTTGCAATTAAAGATTGATAATAGTGTGTATTGGGTTATTGAGAAGAGGCTAGGGAGTGCTTAACATTTTTTGGGGCGGAGAGGGCCTTTTATCAATTATCAAAGTATTAAAGTTGAAAAGCAATGATTAAAAGTTTAACTATTTTGAGCTTTGAACCAGCTGCGGAGGATATCGCCACATCCTGGCTGCCGGCTCTATCCACTGGGCTATCAATTCCTTAGACAATCGAAGTGTTTTTATATTACTCATTGTGTTTTTGTTCACAACTTCTCCACATTTCGAAGTGTTTCACGAGCCAGAACGACCTATTTTTCTTCCTGGCTTGCTCTATAATGATCCAATGCAATGCCAACAACAACTCAACAGCAACAATGCAAACTACGACAACAACCCACACATTGCGCATTGTTTAGAACGGTTATAAAGTGTTGATGCGCTCAAATTTGATACTGTTTCAACCTGTCACCTGTCAGAATCGAGACGAGGCCGTGCATTGAATCACCTGATTGGACGGCGAACCAGTGAGTTGATTTATTCAGGAAATGAAGCAGTTGCTGCTTCGGACGTCACATGTCACGTGATTTGAAGCAGTTGCTGCTTCGGACGTCACATGTCACGTGATTTGGAGCAAGCTTCGAAGCACTGCTTCTATGGAATAGGAAGTCCAGGGTTGAAGCTCCGTTCGAAGCTTCAGTGTCAAACTGCCATCACTAGTGATTAGAGCACCTGGTGTAATTGTATATTGGAGAAAGGTGGTGGTGGGAGCCAGAGCACTAGTAGACAAACAGTTTTGTTACCAGGGTTTTCCAGCCAACAGAAAGGAAAGCCATAGGAAAGGCTTAAGCATTAAAGGTGGGGTAGGTAATTTTGGAGAAAACAGCTCGAGTGGCTAGAATTTGAAAATACACAACCGGAAGAAATCTGCCACTTCCTTACAGAGCCCCTCCTCCAACACACACGAACGCGCACATGACCAATGAGGTCACGAGATAAGTTTGTGCACAGATGGAAGGCTGACAGGCAGGTAGGCCATCCAGTTATTTTAGCTGGGCCGGCTCAGATGGTTGGTCGTGCTTTTTACAGCGCTACGACTTCCACAGATGACATTTTTTTATGGATTTTTTGTCAAAGCGCTTAAGATATTCATTGCTATCGGGATGTTAAGAGCATTCCATGGAATATAACAAAAAGTGTATCTCGAGCCGGTTTCTCAAACTTACCTACCCCACCTTTAAGGAACAAACCATAGGAAACCTCTTGAATGATATTGGATCATAATGAAATGCACAAACGGATACTCTTGTCTAGACCTGGATCATTAACCTGCGTAAGTTCCGCTAACTAGTGCCTCAGCGGCAGTGTTATTTGAAGTTATTTATCAGTTTTATTTCTATATGATTTTGGCCGCTACAGTTTTAGTGATTCACTTGCAGGTCATGCAAAACATGTTTTACTGATGCCATCTCAATTTTTTTTTACATCTTTTGACAGCTTTCAAAGAAATATGGGTCTGTGTTTACGGTATACTTTGGAACCAATAAAGTAGTGGTGCTGGCTGGATACAAGTCAGTAAAGGAGGCTCTGGTCAGCAATGCAGAAGAGTTTGGTGAAAGAGAAATCTCCCCTACTTTTTATGACATGAATGAAGGTCACGGTAGGATCACCTTTACATAATCTTTAATATACAGTATCTTTCAAACAATAGAAAAAACATTGTAGTGATAATACCTACCATTTATTTGTTGTGAGTCAAATCAAACTTGAATATTGTGTTGAATAATACAGACATGACTACTACTGATTATATTTAACATGCATGTCATGTTTAAAAGGAATCCTGTTTGCAAATGGAGAATCATGGAAAGAGCTGAGACGTTTTGCCCTCAGCACCCTGAGAGACTTTGGCATGGGCAAAAGAATAGCGGAGCAAAAAATCCTAGAGGAATGCCACCATCTAACCCAAATGTTTGAAGATCACAAAGGTATGGAGTAAAAAGCATTTTTTTATTCATCACCCATGTTTTACAGTTTTGTTGTAGCAAAGGCAAATCATAGTGAGGTTCATTTTAATATTAAAAGTCTGCCCTCTTTGTTTTGTTCTGAAATGCTAATAATATCAGTATTCTCAATGCAATTTTACAGGGAAACCATTTGATACAGCGCGCCCGTTGAATCATGCAACATCCAATATCATCTCCTCTATCGTGTATGGCAGCAGATTCGAATACACTGACCCCAGATTCAAGGAAATGGTCAGAAGAGCCAACCAGTCCATATGCATTGTTGGAACTGCACAAATCCAGGTAGGCCTCATACTGCTTCGGTTGAAAAATACATGATTTAGGGACAACATGAAAGCTTTTGTTGAATATATTTGCAAATGGTCAACACCATAAGCTTTTAGCAGAAAGTCCAATAGAAGGTTTAGTACTGTCTTCAGGTCTTTTATACAGATTTGGGCTGGTTGGTGTAAGAAATTTGTCTGTTGTTGTATGTTTGGGTAAACATCCATTATCTCTTTACACAAGGTGCGGGTGGAGCATCATTCTAGTATCAGCTTAAATAGTTGCTTTAGGGTAACATTTAACTGACAAAACAATAAAAGAATGATTGAAATTAAAGGTATGGAGATGGGAGACCTTTATTTTACTGTATCAAATAACTGATCAGGTGTGTCTTAAAGGTGGGGTAGGTACGTTTGAGAAACCGGCTCGAGATACACTTTTTGTTATATTCCGTGGAATGCTCTTAACATCCCGATAGCAATAAATATCTTAAGTGTCTTTGTATTTTCAAAGTCCAGCTCACTCGAGCTGGTTTCTCCAAAATGACCTACCCCATCTTTAACATTGAATACACTGTACAGTATATATGTTGGGTGTGCATTTTCTTCATTAATCTTTGTTGTTTTCACAGCTCTACAACATGTTTCCCAGGCTGTTCAGTTGGATAAAGAACCGTCAGCTGCTTTTACGAAATGTTGAGATGACCATAAGAGATGTCAAGGCTTTAGTCAAAGATCTGAAAGAGACTCTGAACCCTAGCGTCTGCAGAGGGCTTGTCGACTGTTTTCTGATTCGGAAGGAGAAAGACGAAGTAAGACAACCTCGCTGCATATGTATCAAACAAAGAGAACATTGTATTTTTTAACAATATGTGGGTGCTTCTCTCAGGACTCTGGTGTGAAGGACAGTCACTACAACGAGAAGAATTTGATATTTACAATAACCAACCTGTTTTCTGCTGGTACCGACACCACAGCAACTACACTGAGATGGGGTTTGCTGCTTATGGCTAAATATCCGCATGTACAAGGTAAATTAAAGATGAGGCTTGTAGGCGTGTATTTGTATTTTCACCTGTGGGTACCCATCAAATGAATAAAGTTTAGATAGATTAAAATTAGGTTATTATTATATAAGTTCAAATATATATTACGATAAACCATATATGCTGGAAACCACTTAAGGGAAAGTAGCAGGCATTGAAATAAAGCTAAGTAAGTAACCTCCGGGAGATAACAAGAGTACGGTAGTTTTAGGCCTCCCTCTTAAGTCACTACCCTTTTGAAACCTTTTTTTTGCTTTTACCTTTTTTTGAGTTGATTGTGTTTTTATGCAGGCTTTATTTCAGGGAATACCAGTCTTACTTAAAGTGGACCTATCATGCTATATTTGAAATATATATTGTAGGGCCATACCTATATAAAACATGTCTGAAGTTTTTTTTTCAAAATACCAAACAGATCATGCATTTTAGCCATGCCTCATTTCGCTCTATTTGCTGTATTCCAGCCCTGTTTTTGCAAGGGCTGATTCTGTGGCAAATGAGCTGCAACTGACCACGCCCCCCTGCAAAGGAGGGGGGCGAGGCACGAGCGTCATGTTACCATGCTGTTACCATGCTGTTACCATGCCACGGCAACCCCCCATTCCCCTGATAGGTGGAGAGTTGCCCATATAGGTGGAGCTCCTCGTTTCTGATGTCAGAGATATTTCAAATCTGTATCAGTCTGTATCAGATCCGTTGCAGCCCCGTTTTTAGAGATTTGGGTATGGAGGAAAAGAGAAACGGTTGTGTTTTCTGTCACTTGGTGAGTTCCCTGACACACCGGGGACACATATTCATGTATAAAAGATGTACAAAAGTGCATTTTGCATGATAGGTCTCCTTAAAACTATATGACAGAAAATGTTTCTTCTGTAGATTTCGAAGGCAGAGGAAATGTAAAGCAAATTACATTCCCATCAGCCTCAGCTGCACTTTGCGTTTAGTGATTATAAACCATTATGGTAAACATGGTAAACGATACATCTGATGGCATCGTCATTTTGAACAGGTTAGCATGCTGACGTTGGCATTTTACCCCAAAAGTACAGCTTCACAAAGCCACTGGCAGGGCTGTGAACTCTTAGTCAAGATACAAATAACTTATTAATAAATATATTATTAGCAGTTATTGATTTTGTGTGTTCAGACCAGGTCCAGGAGGAGCTGAACAGAGTGATAGGAAGCCGCCAGGCAGGGGTCGATGACCGGAAGAACCTGCCGTACACTGATGCTGTCATCCATGAGATACAGAGACTGGCCAACATTGTCCCCATGGCCATTCCTCATAAAACCAGCCGAGATGTGACCTTCCAAGGATACTTCATCAAAAAGGTCAGGTTTTAAGGTGTTTCAATACTTAGCCACAACAAAATATGCCAGAGATTCTCATTCTCTCCATACTTGTTATGATTCACCTTGCTCTCCGCTTTTTCCTACAGGGGACTACTGTGCTTCCTCTTCTTACTTCTGTCCTGTATGATGAGAGTGAATGGGAAACACCACACACTTTCAACCCTTCCCACTTCCTGGATAAGGAGGGTACATTTGTCAGGAGGGATGCCTTCATGCCATTTTCTGCAGGTACCAACTTTGTATTTAAATATATTACCATTCTAAAGATGTGATCCAGTTTAACCAAATGCAAATCTCATTTTTCTCTCAAAGGTCGCAGGGTGTGTCTGGGGGAGAGTCTGGCCAAGATGGAGCTGTTCCTCTTCTTCACCTTCCTCCTCCAGCGCTTTCGTTACACTCCTCCACCTGGAGTTAAAGAGGACGAACTGGATCTCACTCCAGCTGTGGGCTTCACCCTCAGCCCGTCACCTCATGAGCTGTGTGCCGTTAGACGCCAATGAGTAATGGAGCGAGGGCACTGCATTATAACTGCTTGTAAAAATAAATTGTGTTTGACTCTTATTAATCAGCTAGCATTTGTCCTATTCTCATGAAGTTGTCTGAAATTGTATTTTAGAAATAATGTCATATTACTATTGTGGGAGAAACTTCTGTGTAGCAATGCAGTGGGAGTGCACCGACTCAGGAAGGAGACACGGGGATAGCTGGAGCTTTAAATATAATAAATAGGTTTCTTTTGTGCCGCTGAGATGGTGTGGTGAAGAACTTAAGATAGCTTTAAATTTGAGTGAATTGAGAAATGCTGTTTGTTTGTAACAAATGTGTAATTTAACTAGCCAAATAGTCCAACCAAATAAACACTAATTAAGATTTTTGTGACCAGCTTTTGTTTATTTCACTTTTTTATCTTCATATTTGTTTTTCCTTTTTGCCGTGGGGGGACAAAAATCCTCCTTGGGTTTCTTGAAATGCTATAGCTATATAAATCCAAATTATTTTTATTATTATTTAGGCTTCTTCTAAAGTTATAATTCATTGAACTCATAAAATGCTCACTTTGTGTTAACAAACCTTAACTGTGTCTTACTTTCCACACGCATATGTGCAGCTTTGTGTTTTTTATTTAAGTTGTAAAATGTGGTTTCAGGTTCTTGTCAAGGTTGGGGAAATTCAGGACCCAAATGCAGGATGAGTAGAAGCGGGTTTTATTGAACAAAAAAGCTGTTTACCATGAAGAAACAAGAATAAATCCAAAAACTGGTAGCATATAGACAAAGACTGACAGGAACAAACCGAGTTGCAAGGAGGACATGAATGAAGAAGATCAGACAAGAGAGGCTTCTCAATAGGCTACTCTAGAGCCATAGAATCTAATAGAATAGTATAATAATAGAATATAATAGAATCTCTCTGGCCCTTTCTCATTTCATCAAATCCCCCTCCTCGACTCCTCGTTCCTCCGGTAGTGACCCGGAAATGAATTTCAGCGCGCCATGTTGAAGGACATCTCATTTCTCTAAATGCACTTCGAGGATCGAGCATCGAGGAGGCTCTCTGGAGGAGCTATAACCGAGGAGGATACACTGATGGGTCCTCCACGGCTCCTTCGTAGATGCATTTCCGGGAACAGAGATATTTCAAAAGAGGTTTCTCCTATCCTCGACTCCTCTCCTCAAGACTTGGTGCCACCCACAAGAGATGCGAGCGGAGGACTGAGGAGGGGAACCGAGGAGAGAGGAGTGGAAGCAGCAGGCGGTTAGAGAAATGAGAACTCCTCTCCTCTGAGCGGTCATTTTAAAGAGATGTCCATTAATGATGACGGGAGGCACAGCAGCACTCTGATGGACAGATGTGTTCATGATGACTTATATATATATTTACTTTTAAGGCATTGACAGTGCGGTGTAATGAGACAATAACAGGCTACAGATGCGGACATATACCACACACATATATTTATATAAATATATACAATTTCAGACTCAAACAAGTATGAGAGCACTCTCATCATAACATGACACAATCAGAGACTGGATATCTGAGGACGAGAGCCAGTCACTTGTAGTCACTCAGTGGGCCACGATGTGGGAGGGGATTTTGCGTGAGAATGCTGCATTGACATTTGACCGGTTTGCTAAAAATCTAAGGAACCCTGATGGTATACAACCGGAGCAATTATTTTAATCGATTATATTGAAGGGTGACAAAAAAGTAAAAAATAATAGGGGGAAACAAATCATGGTTATACTTGGATTTAAATTGCAACAGGTATCGCTGCCTTTGTCTGTCACCCCAAACCAACAGGAGGACGTGTGCCTGCTGTAAATTCCACACTATTCCTTCCTTTAAACTACTACCAGGCCACTCAAAAGGGACCTCATTAAGCATACATGTTTTCATCCTTTTGTGATGTTTTCTTCCCTGCTGGCAGACCCAATGACTCTCATCTTTCAATCTTCTTATCACTCGGTAGCCAGCCGTCTCTCACTGCTCCAGTATGAGCTGCTCCGTTTAAATACATCTTTATTGGATAATGCAGCAGAAATGACACGTAAATAATTAAAATGTTTTTACTAACCTCCCCTCCCCCCTTCATTACTATTCCCTCCTCCATCTTATGCTTAGTTATTCATATTAGTATTTTGGTTTTGGTAAAATATGCTAACATACATTTTAAATGCTACCATACTTTTTCTTGTTCAGTTTAATTGTGGTAGTTCTGGTTAAAGATTAAAATACTGCTCTTGCATGGCAATCCTCCAGTGCAGGTCATTAGATGAATTGCACCTTTTAGAAATGCAAGTGTATTCATAAAAACAAGTAAACCCTGCTGTATACTTCTCACACACTGCCTCATACATGTAAACAGAAAAGTTATTTGTTTTATAATACTCTTTATCAGTTAGCAAGGATATATGAAAACTAACAGGGCATGATTCTAGTTGTTGTGATAGAAAGCGTATGGATACAAAATAAGGAAGATTTTATATATATTTTTGAATCTGCCTACTATGGTCAAGATGACACATAAACATATTTTTCCTAAAGCCTTGCATTCTATTGCTGTTTTTGTTCTCTTTAAATGTACTTTTGGTAATAAAATTAATCAAAATAGGAAATGCTATAGAATATGTTTACATGAAGGCTACTTAGGTCCTTCCACTTTTAAAATATTGACTTGCTGATCCTGCAAAGAATGGTTGGAGTTTATCACTCGCTATGTGGAAACAATGCAGTCCTGGAGAGCTGAACAGCTGTTTGGAAAGCAACTGTTTTATTTAATGCTTCACTGAAAGTTTGAGAATGTGACTGGCTGCATGTAGAAACATATGACTGTTTACAGGGGGCATGAGTATTTGACTGGGTCGGTAAGAAGCTGCCAACACGTGTGTATATGGGGTAAATAGAGTAAGTGCGGTTCTCAGCATTAATACATAGTATACACCTATTCATGCCTGTTATACAGTATACTGTATCGTAGCAGCTTTACATCGCTCAAAACCATGTTGCTTGTTTTTCTCACTCTCACTTCTTTAAAAATCCTGCCCGTATTTTTCACATCTTGCATTTGAATAACTTAATTATGTATCATAAAAATAAAATGTATTATTGTTATTATTATGACAAATTACAGTTTGATTAAATCTGTGATCAGCTGGCTGAACTGAAGAAATTAGATGGGTGTGATTGGTGCAGCATTTACAAAAGGAGGTGGGGACTCTTGGTCTGCAGTACCGCCCATAGAGGGGTGAAATAAGGTTATATGTGAGCAGAATCTTTCCGCAGATAGGAAGAAATGGAGCCCTGTTTCTGACGATAAGTCGGTGTATCCCTTCATTGAACTTTAAAAAATAGCTTTAAAAAAGTTTTTCTAAAGTAAGTCAGGTACTGTAGACAGCAGGATCATGTTGGAGGATCTTTTCCAGTCTTCAACTTCAGTCCTTTTATCTGTGGCCATTGTGGTTCTGCTTGGCCTACACTTTATTTACTCAAGCTTCAGCTCCAACAGCAGGAAGAGGGAGCCACCGGGGCCTAGACCTTTTCCCCTGATGGGAAATCTGCTTCAAGTTGATCTCAAGAGACTCGACCGCTCTCTTGTTGATGTAAGAAATGTGTTGTTTGTCTTAAGCTATGTGGTACTTTTATTTGCTTTAATACAAGACAAGAAAGTTTTATTTAAAAAATGCAAAATGCACAATTGTTAAGTCAATTACATTTCTTATAGAGCACAGTCAGTCTCACTATTACTTGCTTCTTTCTTGTAGCTGTCCAAAAAACATGGACCAGTGTTTACATTTTACTTAGGAATGCAGAAGGTGGTGGTCCTGGCAGGATACAAGACAGTCAAACAGGCTCTGGTCAACCATGCTGAGGAGTTTGGAGAACGAGAGATCAGTCCGTTAGCCTATGATTTCAACCAAGGACACGGTAAATAAATGTTTCTTTGTTTGTTGTGTTTTACGAGACTGTTTTTGTCATTGTCTGAACATGTCAACCACTCCTCTTTCCAGGAATAATCTTTTCAAACGGTGATGTGTGGAAAGAAATGAGGCGTTTTGCTCTAAGTACACTAAAAGATTTTGGGATGGGAAAAAGGATTACTGAAGGGAAAATCATTGAAGAATGTGGCTACCTGATTGAAGAATTTCGACAGCATGAAGGTAACATTATCCTAACTAACAATGAACAGTTTTATACAGCAACAGAACCTTGAATAAGTTACACAATTCCTCTTCTTTTCTTAGGTGAAGCCTTTGATAACGCCCATACGATGAATTACGCAGCTTCAAATATTATATCC
Organism: Notothenia rossii; assembly: GCF_949606895.1. Taxonomy (NCBI): domain Eukaryota; kingdom Metazoa; phylum Chordata; class Actinopteri; order Perciformes; family Nototheniidae; genus Notothenia; species Notothenia rossii. The sequence continues at coordinate 16,713,241 of NC_136906.1, forward strand.
GCTCTTATGTTTGGAAAGAGATTTGAATACAAGGACCCTGAAATCAAACCTATGTTGGAAAGAAACCACGAAGTCACCCGTCTTACGGGAACAGCATCCCTACTGGTACTACAGACTGATTTCAGTTTGACTAACTTGTGATGATTACAAGGAAAACCTAAGGTTTAACAACCAAATGTAAACAAAAACACTATTCTAATGAAACCAGCTGGGGCTTGAGATCTCATGGCAGTCATAATTCTTACATTAAGTCCTAAAACAATGAATGTGTTTGGTATTCTGCTGTATTACAGATATACAACGCGTTTCCTTGGCTGGGACCTTGTATTAAAAACTGGAGGGATTTGATGAAACTGGTGGAGGCCAGCATGAAGGAAACAAGGAGCATGATAGCTGACCTGAAGGAGACTCTGAACCCTGACATGTGCCGATGCTTTGTGGATGCATTCCTGACCCGTAAACTGAGTCTTGAGGTAATATGTCTAACTCCAGTGAAACCATGGCCCACTGATAATACTAATCAACTATTACATTACATTTACATTTAAACCCTCTTTCACTGGCCATCAATAGCAACACACTTCAGATTAAGAAAACACATCCAACTAGAAACACAAGTAAATAAATAAAGTCTCCACCCAGCTTAATCCAGTATGGTCGTTGCCAGGAAGTGCACTGGATTTAGAAGCAAATTATCATAGTGGCCAAACAGTGGTACTACATCTTTGGTGTTATGGCGCATTTCCACTACAGCGCGGAGCTCGCTTTAAGCGTGCAGTGCCGTGCCCGGCCCGTTTTTGGTTGCGTTTCCACTTGGCGTAGTTCCGGGTAGCGGGTACTATTTCACAGTTTTTCTGGCCCCACAAAATCGAGGTTCTTTCCGGGCCAACAACCAGGCTGAGTTGGACTGAGTAGTCTATGCTAAACTAGAGAAAGAATCGCTGGCAAGGTGGCTACAACTACAACAAAATGAACATATATGACCGTGATTTCATTGTAATACATGTTTCAAAATGATGCCAAAGTTACAACATACTGATACCGGTTAGTAAAAACCATGGTTTCATCCTTTGACAAGTCTGCAGGCAGAAAGACGTTTAACATGCGTGTTTTCTAAATGGAGATCGGCTAAGCTAATGCAGTATATGCTCTGACCGTCCATACTCACAACAACGGCCTATACAGACATAAATAAACCAGCGACTGTATTCGCCACGACACAGACAGTCTGTGGTTTGTACTTGTTTAACTTTTGTCTAGTTTCTGAACAGATATGAGGAGCTGTGAGCTCTGAGTGCTAACAGCTAATGTTGTTTTTCTGTGGTTTTCATTTGATGATGACGTCACGGCTCCGCCTACACTGCATTACTATAGTTACTGCCCCAGCTACTAAACTGTAATGGAAACGCAGCATAAAGTGAGCCAGTCCTAACAAGGCCTAATGAGGCCTAGCCATAGAGAGCGAGGCCCTGTACTGGAAATGCGCCATTAGATTAGGCGCATGGGTGAAGAGACGTTTGTGTATCCTTTATTGGAGGCGGAGCTTCTACAAAACACAAGTGTACATTCTCTATTTGCCCAGATATGGGCTGCGTCTCACTTCTGTTAAATGGATTCCTTGCGTCCCTCACTTGCGTCGTTTCCCTGCGACTAGTCCCTCCCACCAGGGAAGCATGAGCCGCTTTCACACCAAGTACTTTGTAGTTCCCAGCACTTAGTTCCCAGCACTTAGTACCCCATAGAACTAAGGGCCGATCGCGTTCACCAGGGGCATCGCCTGGACCTGAAAACATTTGGGGGTTAGCCCACAGAGCGGCCGCGGCTACAGTGGAATTTTCTACTGCAACACTCCCCACACGCACACACAGTACACCCCCGACTGTTACAACGAAGGCTCGATAATCAGCTCATGGCATATAGGCAGGGGTAAATTGCAATTTTTTTATGAGTGGGGGGCGGACCTCACCTCCTCTAGGGGGGTCCGGGGGGATGCTCCCCCGGGAAGATTTTTTTTAAAATATTAAAGTTAAAAGCATCTTTGAGAGCAACATTAAGAGATCTATGGATACATCTCTCAACACCCATTATGAAACAGAACTGTAAACAGATTTTCTTTTTCGTTATGGATATTTTATAAATCACTCCCCTTTTAAACTCTATTCTTGTTTTACTGCCATATAGTATTTCATAACTGTTTTTCCTTTATTCTCTTATTTTTTTTATAACTATAATGATCATATGAAGGTGTGTCCAGCTTGTTGTGGAACAAACAGCTCCTTATGTCCGTTAGTGCAGCTAGCTAACCAGATGCTAACAACACGGTCCCTGCTGGCACCGATCTCTCTCTCTCTCTCTCTCTCTCTCTCTCTCTCTCTCTCTCTCTCTCAATTCAATTCAAAAGCTTTATTAGCATGACCATATTTACATACAGTATTGCCAAAGCTATGTATATATCTATATGTACTGTATATATATACATATCTCTCTCTCTCTCTCTCTCTCTCTCTCTCTCTCTCTCTCTCTCTCCACACACACACACACACACACAGAGCCGAGCTTGAATGACACAAGCACACGTTTATTTCAATGCAACTCTCTGATTGCTCTGTTGCATTCACTGAATACGGGAAATTACAGTCCTGCAGTCCTCTCTTGTGTCATGATGAGGTTCACGTAAAGCACGGTTAATGTATTATATTATACAGAAAAAACATTCGGGGCTGGCGTTCACACCATGGTTCACACTGGAATAAATCCCTGAGGGAAGATTACGCAAATGAAGCCGCTGACGTCACTTCTTCTGCTTTGGTTTTATTGGCAGGCCGGAGTTGGGGACTGGCTTCAGTAGAAGCTGCTGGGACTCCCAGCAGCTTCTACTTCACGCCGACACCTCCTCATCACTCCACTGCTCCCATGTTTTTTTGTTTGTGTTGCCATATGGTTGCCATAAGTTGTTCTCTCTCCGTTGGTGCACGGGGGGGGGCTAATGCTAATAATGCTAATGCCAGCGACCTCTAGCAGGCACTAAACATGGGGTTAAAAGTTATCTGAACTAAGTTTGACCACTTTGTTGATACATTAATTGAAACAAAACACAGTATAAACTGAGGAGTGACTCTTGTGAGGTTCATGTGTTTTCTTCACTCCGCTGGGAAACTGCTCTCATGTCAAGAAGCAACAGATCAGTGCATGCGCTGCATCGTCCAATCAGTGAGCGATACACAGTAAGGGGGCGGGGCGAGTGTCTGAGGATTTCACTGGAGGATGGTCTGGTAGTTCCTCGATTGTCGCTCCTCCGTTATCACTCCTCAATTCTCCGGCAAAAAAAAGGCCACTGGTACGGTACTCAAGATTGCGCTACCAAGACCGAGGAGCGAGGAAATGAAAAATAAGAGAAGTGAGACGCAGCCATGATCATTTTTAAACTCAATATTTATGCCATTTCACCTTCATGCGCCACTGAGCAACTTTCATAGGAATCAATGGGATCCTTTATTGCTGTCATGTCCTCCTCATAACGTGCTATGTGCATTAAAGTCCCTGCATCCCAATACCCTCTCCTTCACTTATCACTTATGTCTCTACTGCTACAGTATGACTGATGGTTTCCTATAGGCTATACTCACCTCTCTAAATGAAATATCTTCTCTTGTAAATGTTGCACAATTTACAATGTATTGAGCACACTTACTTTTCTGTGTGTCTTTATTAGGAGGCTGGTGACAAAGATTCACACTACAATGATGAGAACCTGGCTTACAGTGTGATAAACCTGTTTGGTGCTGGGACTGATACAACGGCAAATACACTTCAGTGGTCTTTACTTTTCATGGCCAAGTACCCTCAGTTTCAAGGTACATAAACATACCATATATCCGTCTGGTGAAATTCAGTTTACAGTGTTTCAACTTGAACACCATTTGTATTTCTATATTGATCCAACTTAATCTCAATGTTATCTGAGTCCAGACAAGGTCCAGGAGGAGCTGAGCAGCGTGATAGGAAGCCGTCAGTCCAGAGCTGAGGACCGGAAGAACCTGCCGTACACTGATGCTGTCATCCATGAGACACAGAGACTGGCCAACATTGTCCCCATGGCCATTCTTCACAGAACTAGCCAAGACGTCACCTTCCAGGGATACTTCATCAAAGAGGTCAATTGCCTAAATATGTTTTCTTTGAGTAAGATATTGTGTGCTTTGGTTCCACAATTGAAATAAAACCACCTTGCTCTCTGCTTTCTCCTACAGGGGACTTGTGTGCTTCCTCTTCTTACTTCTGTCCTGCAGGATGAGAGTGAATGGGAAACCCCACACACTTTCAATCCTTCCCACTTCCTGGATAAGGAGGGTAAATTTATCAGGAGAGACGCCTCCATGCCATTTTCTGCAGGTATAAAACCTTTTATAGATAATACATACATACATACATACATACATACATACATACATACATACATACATACATACATACATACATACATACATACATACATACATACATACATACATACATACATACATACATACTCATAGAAATGTCCTCCAGTTAACTTGCTGAAACTCTTGGTTCTCAAAGGTCGCAGGATGTGTCCTGGAGAGAGTCTGGCTAGAATGGAGCTGTTCCTCTTCTTCACCTCCCTCCTCCTGCGTTTTCGTTTCACTCCACCACCTGGAGTTACAGAGGATGAACTGGATCTCACTCCAGTTGTGGGCTTGATTCTGATCCCTTCCCCGCATGAGCTGTGTGCTGTCAGTCGTCAATGAGGAAGAGAGCTAGAGCATTGCAGCCTCCATGTCACCCTACTGGCCCAGAAGGCACTGCAGGTTCTGGTCCAGATTATTCACACTGTATAGAGTTCTGCAACTCCCTCCCTCCATCTCATTCAGAATGCAGCAGCCTGACTGGTCTTTACACTCCAAGTTCTCCCACACTTCACCACTCCTTATGCTCATTTTACTTTATACCAATACTGTTCTACACTGCTGTGAATGGATCAGGCCATTCTTTCATCCATGACATGGTTAAACCGTACACTCCAGCATGTGCACTTTGCTAAAAAGCTAAAAGCTAATGTACTTGCATCTTTTGTAGGTCGCTTTGGATAAAAGTGTCAGCTAAATGATATGCAAGACGATTGCCTTGCTTTCTGCTGTACACATTTGTATGACCCCACTGCAGTCAGCATGTCGTTGTGTCCCTGAGAAACTTCACCCCAAATTGGTCCTATGGGGATTGCTCACAGTATTGAGTATGTAAGTCGCTTTGGATAAAAGCGTCTAACAAGTGACATGTAATGTAATGTATGTACAATATATTCAGACACTGCCTCACACATTTAAATGGGAAAGTGGTTTGTATTTTAATCATGACTTTATTTTTTTCATTAATCATATAGGTATGAAAACTAACAGTCAGTAATGCTAGTCGAGATTATACAAAAATAATAGATAGAAAAAAGGAGTGACAAAGGTAGTGCCTGCAAATAATCATTCCATTAATCATTGCCTATTGTAAGGACGCATCATTATTATCAACACATTATAACTAAAGTACTGCATTCTATTGCTGTTGTATTCTCTTAAAATGTAAAAAATAAATACATTTTAGAATTGCTACAGCTTCTGTTCATTGTAAAAAACATGTGTATATTAAATGTATATGTAGAAGCACATCCAAGCCCCTATGGTCCCAACACATTATGGCATCTGAAAGCTACTAAGGTCCTTCGACCTTGATAATATTGATCTGCTGATCCTGCGACGAGAGGTCAGAGTTCATCACCGGCTGTGTGGAAACACTGCAGTCCTGGAGAATCCTTGCCGAACAGCTGTTTTGGAAATCAGCTGTTTTATTTACTGCTCCACCGAAAGTCTGAGAATGTGACTGGCTGTATGTAGAGACATAGGACTGTGTGTAAGGAGGCATAAGGGTTTGACTGGGTGGGTATGAAGCTACATAAGCTTGTGTATGAGGGGGAGTGTGGGTAAGTGGGAGGTTCTCAGCATTGCTACATGGTGGAAAGCCATTCATTCTTGAAGGACTCAGTCCAGGCAGTTTAAAGGCCTCTACATTTTCTAAACTCTCTATAGAGTTGTAGTTTGGCTGGGTTTGGTTGCATTGAGTGTATGTGCCTGGACTGAAGTTGAAGGTGTCTTGGCTGAAGGAGGTAGATGCAGAAGCTGCTGGCAAACCAGAGGGTGAGGGAGTTTTGTTGTGCTGCTGCTGAACAACGCTAGAACGTCCCAGATTGGTGGCCATGCACTGTAGTGTGCTGAGGATCTGCTTCTGAATGTGTGTCTGCTGCCCCTGCTCCCTCTCAAGGCGGCACTGCTGCTCCACCAGCATCTTCACTGCCAGACCCAAGCTGCGCACCTCTGAGCCCAGGGTCTGGATCTGATCCTGAAGACCACCTCTCCCTCCAGTGTCCTGGACTGCTTGCTGGGGGCTCGGGTTCCCCTCACTACGAGTTCCGCCCTGGCCTCCTGGGGTTTGTAGACGAATGAGGGCAACCCCAGGAGCTAAGGATGTTGAAGGTGCTATTGGGCGGTTAGGAAGACGAATGCCAACCCGAGGGACAGGGTGAAGTGAACGCACAGGCGGACCTGGTCTTTGTGTGAGAAAACGCCTGGTGGTGCTACCTCCATCGGACTGCCCCTCCATAAGAGTCTGTGTACATGACAAACAAAACAAAACATTACAAAAGTTAACATCTAGTTAAAATAAAACATAAGGGCACTTCCACAAACCATAGTCTGTTTGGCTAGTCCAAATTGGAGTGAAGTTGAGACTTTAATTTTTTCTATAAATCCTTGTACGGTTTAACACTGCACAAATGTAAGTACTTCTTAACTTCTCACCTTTTCAGTGGTCAGATCACACGTTTCGGACAGTTGTGGTATTGAACTTCTCATATTGGCAACATGGACACTGGAGGGATCTCTCCTCAACAACGACGCTACCTGAGGGAAAGACTGTTGAAAACTGTTTATGCAGGTTATGACTAACAGATATTGAGAAATTATTTATAAGTAGGTACCTTCACCCTGTGTGCCAGCGCTTTATCCAAAAGCCTTTTTCGAGCTGCCAGCATTGAATTGGTGGCTGGAGAAGCTGTTACTCTCCTCCTCATCAACGCTGCAGCAGCTGTTAGTGTGGAAGACACAGAAGTCTCTGCTCTTGCTACAGTGGACTGAGGAACTGTTTGATGGCAGCTCTGTGCAAGGGAGGTGACACTTACAATCTGGATGTCATTTTCTTCCTTATCTCCCTCCTGTTGCATTTCTGGCCTGCTGCCTCCACTTGTCACCCCAGATCCAGATGGATTTGCACCAAAATCTGGATTTGTGGAAGTCTGTTTGAGAACATTTGAAGCAGCGGCAAAGCCAGCATGATGAGATGCATCCCGCAGAACATTTTGAATTCGAATGTTACTCCAGCCCTCTTGTATTGCTCCGGTTCGATGCTGTATCTGTGCGATTGATGTGCTTCCTCCAGTCTCCATAGGTTTAACCCTCCCTGGCGGCCTCCCTTGGAACTCCCTTAGGAACAAGTAGATTGCCTGGGCAGAAACCTTGATGTTCTCCAGCTCCAACACAGCTTTGATCTTGCGTAAACTCAGACCAGCCTTCCGCAGCTCCACCACTTTATGTTTCGCGGCATCATCCAACCGGCCCATGGTCTCTCACTGCAGGAAGGCTCTTAAGCTCTGAAATATTTATATCATATATTAGAAAAATATCGTAACTAACATTTGTTGTATGGTTTACGCTGAGAAATGAATGAACAAAATTAGAAGAATGTGTGACAATAGGTGCTGCATCTTTGGATATGTTCTACTCTATAAAATACCAGTTACTTAATGCAGTATAGTGTGTAGCTGTCTCAATTACATAACATTTGTTCTCACGCCATCCCTAATTTTATAACAATAAATAAATAGTTGTATCATGTTTTTTTTTACCTAATACCACGTTTGGAACAATACAATGTTTCTTGTTATAACACAGTAAAATCAACGTATCCCAGCCAGGCAAGCAACCTCATAAAATACTGAATACTCATGCAAGATTATCATATTATATACTTTTGTCAATATTTGTTTTTTTCCTCTAACATCTGTACAAACCAGATGTTAGGTGAGCTAGCTACTAGCTATTTTAGCACAGTGCCGCTATACGACAAAACGCTCACCTTGCAAACAAGAGGGCAGATGAATTGGTGTTTAAATAATTTCACGTACTATGATGACATATTGAATCTTATCATAGACACGATGTAGTCACACAAAGGTTTTATCGACAACATAAATAAACAAATGTACGTGGCGCTCGGCTAACTACGTCACTTCCGCTTTTTCGTCATCACTGAGCGACTCCTTTCTCAGGCCGCGGCAAGTGGTTGAAGCTAACCACGTCGTTTGAAAAAGATGTAAGTTAAGCCTTTTTTTAAATTAAAACACCGCTTATTTAATTTCCATTACATTTTTAATTGTTTAAAGTGAATTGTGTCGTGTTTTTTAACCGCTTGTGCACTAACGAACAGCCTATACATCGATAAATCAACAGTGGCTAGGTCCACCTTGTTTTGAGCAGTCAGTTGAATTAATTTCAATGGCGGCGGGTTTTCCGTTGTCTGCGGTAAGGCTTACTAGTCTCACATTTCATTGATTAATTCATGATTAATAATACTAATAATGTTATATACTCAATCCACATATAACAACATTTTAAACTGCTAAACATCTTAAAATGCAAATAATGTGGTTGTGTAATTCTTGTAACGGTACAGGCCAGGGGTTAAGCTTCGATTTGCTTAGTGACGGTATAGTTGTATAGATAATAAGTCTGTATAACAACTCACTCAATGCTCCATAGTTTCTCTTTTGAACTGGACTTATAACTTCTCACTGTACATACATTTACCATTTACATTTAATATGCCATTCTTGCACTCTAAATGTTTAATAATATCCCATTTGTATATTGTCTTGGCTGTAATTAAGCCCTTCAATATTGTTTTATTTTTCAGAGTTTACATATTGTTTTTTCACGGTCAACTTTTATATTTTCACTCTTAAGTCTTTTTTATCTTCCATTTTGAGATGTTTATATTGTATAATTGTTTATTTTCTATTTGTTGTATGTGCAATACTTGTTTTACATGCTGCTGCAACGATAACATTTCCCAATTTTATTAACTATCGATCGCACATTTTGAAATTGTTACAGCAGCAATGTGTTCAAGCATCAAAGTCTAAAAATCTTTAAAGTTGGAAACAAATAAGTAAAATGAAAACAATGAACAGCATCAACTCTAATTAACTTGGTCTCTAGAGAATCGTGATCTGCATATTTCACTACTTACGGACCTTTTACTTCTACATGTTAGAGAAATTGTTGTTTTTTGTAGCTCCATAAAGTTTCTGATCTCAAAGTAACCTCTTGTTTTAGGGCACCATCACCTACAAAGCGGAAGGAAGAGGAAAAAACTAAAGACAGAGGCAAAGAAAAGACTAGTACCAAGGAAGGAGACAAAGAAAGAGGACGGGACAAGGCAAGGAAGCACCGCAGTGCTTCCACTGGCAGCAGCAGCAGGTTCGTTTTTATTATTTCTATCATAATTAAGGTTTATTTGAAAATGAAGTGATACTCTTTGATACTAAGATGTTTTTTCTTTTCTTTGACGCTGAACAGGTCCAGATCTAGTTCTACTTCAAGTAGCAGCTCTGGTTCCAGCTCGGGTTCCTCCAGTGGATCCAGCTCCTCTGGCTCCAGCCGCTCGGGCTCTTCCAGCTCTCGCTCCTCCTCCTCCAGCTCCTCAGGCTCCCCGAGCCCCAGCCGTAGGCGCCATGACAACCGCCGCCGCTCCCGATCAGCGTGAGTTACTTCTTCGATTTCAGCTACACAATAATTATACTCTGTGATGTCTTGTATTCACACTTGTTTTAAGTCGTGATAAAATCAATGATTTTGTATTGTTTGTGATTCTGCAGGTCAAAAACACAAAAAAGGGGAGATGATAAGGAGCGGAGGAAGAGAAGCCCCAGCCCCAAACCAACTAAAGTTCACTTAGGCCGGCTGACCAGAAATGTCACCAAGGTAAGCTGAGGATTAAAAAAAAAAAAAAAAAAGTGTTTAAATGGCAGAACGTATGATATAACCTGATTTGGCAGTCTATTTTATGAATTAAGATAATAACAGAATTCCTTCACAGATAATCAAAGTTGTCTGTTACATGGTTCTGATAATCATGCTGTCTTTTTTTGCACAGGAACACATCCAGGAGATCTTTGCTACTTATGGAAAAATCAAAATGGTTGAAATGCCATTAGACAGGATCCACCCGAACCTGTCCAAAGGCTACGCCTATGTGGAGTTTGAGACTCCCGAGGAGGCCCAGAAGGCCCTGAAACACATGGATGGAGGTAGGCTAACATGTTTCCTTTAGTGCCTCTGCCTCACACCTTTACACCCTGCATGTGTGTTTAATAGCCTTCTGTGATGACTTTGCTCTGATAGGTCAGATTGATGGACAAGAAATCAGTGCGTCTGCTGTTCTGGCCCAACGAATCCGTCCTCCACCGCGTCGCCCATCTCCCCCTCGCAGAATGCCCCCCCCACCACCTATGTGGCGTCGCAGTCCACCACGCATGAGGAGAAGGTACATTCAAGGATTTAAATTCAGTAGTCATGTCAATCTGTAGCTGTGCCAATCAGTAACAATTGAGCTTTTCTGAATATAAAAAAGACATGTTGCTGTTCTTTGGGTGAGACCATTGAGTCTGCTAATTCTTCCATCATAGGTTTTTTTTTGTCCTGACAACAGCTGTGGGCAGGGCCAAAATGTTTTTGGATTTTCTGTCTCTGTCTGTCCCGTTGTTGTGACCGTGATGTGTTTGGCCTGCCTTGAGAGAATTCTTCAAACTTTGCACAAATGTCCTCTTGTTAAAAGAGTTTCTTGCCATTATGCTGTACCATAACCCAGGCCATATTTCATATTTAGTTGGAAACTGAATTGACTTTGCTGATTGTATAGATCATTTCTGCTGCCGGGTTAATGATGAGTATGTGATGCATCCTTGTTTCAGAATTTGTATTTTCTTTGTAGCAACATATATTTGACCCATTGTTTACGGTCATGGCTGCAACTTTCTTTTTATCGGCCAAGTATGTGTACACATACAAGGACTTCTCCGACATTCAGCAGAACGACAACAACAAAGCTTAACAAAGTCAAGTCAAATAGATTTGATGTATTTATATCACCATTTAAGAAGAAGCCCTTTGGGGTTTCTGTGCAGAAAACAACATACTGTATCCTTAGACCCTCAACTTTGATCTGCTACTCATTTGTGTTCATCATCTTACTACTGCCGGCCAATGCAGTCACACTGTCCACATTCTTTCTGGAGAGGGTGTCCGTGTCCGAATTTTCATTTAATCTTGTTATCCTTGCAGGTCCCGCTCCCCACGGAGGCGCTCCCCAGTACGGCGCCGCTCTCGCTCCAGGTCTCCCGGTCGCAGACGCCACCGCTCTCGCTCCAGCTCTAACTCCTCTAGATAGGTGCTTTCCTGCCTCCTGACACCAAGTGATCTCTTAGAATCTGGGACACCAGATCAGCTGGAGTTCTTCCTTTCCAAGATCCCATGGACTCATGAGAAATGAAACTGTCTTCATTGTAGCCAACATAAACATCTAGTTGCATGTAGAAGTGGAAACGTTTTTTTAATTTTTTTGTGAAAATGTGAGTTTCTTTTCATATTTTTTGTTGACCCTGAAAGGCTGTCTCTCGGCTGTTGAGTTTGCGCTCCACTACCAATCTACCAATATTCTGTTCAAAGTGAGACTTCTTTTTACCATGTACTAAATTTGAGATGTTTTGAAAAATAAAAATGCTGAAACGTACTGTTATTTGATTTTTGTGTCTCATTTGGGTAAAGATTCACACAGGGAATTTTAAACATTTCAGTTGTTGCTAATAAAGATCTGTTTGGGCCTGTGCACACGCATTTCTCTCAATCTCATGAGTTTTGTTGCACCGGTGAGGCCTCTGTTCATCCTTGGGTTGTACACATGTCACGCTAACTCAAATACGTCTGAAAAGTATGCAGTTTCTTTTTTAATAAAAGCTTACATTTCTCAATATTTTCCAAGTCGTGGCCCACTGACTCCCAATCCACACAATATGCATTACTACACTGGAAAAATAAGAAAAACCTAATGTTATTACATGTTGGGGCCTCTACTATTTTCTACAAATAGTCTTAATTAAACTTCATTTGTGGCCTTATCTTTTTAAATAGTTTTTTCGTCATGTGAGACTGACTCTAAATCAATGCAGCATTGTATAGCTACAGTGAGCAAGAAGGACTGCTTTTTTTAGGGGGGAATTTAATTTAGTCTATCTTTTATTTCTATGTGAGCAGCTAACCGTCCTTTCGCTGCCAGATATCCAACATAAAACTAACTTCATTGTGATTGAAGGAGGAGGTAAACAGGCCATCACTGTCTGAGAGGCGTATCGTGAGATTGTCTCATACAATAACAATGACCGCTGGAGGTCTCACTCCGTAGAAAGAAACATACAACCTAAATGCATTTATTGTTGCTTCTATCTGGGCTTGGTTTCATAGCGTCAACACTGAACAGCCCCATTATTCTTTCACCCTCCGCCTAAAAATGACAGCCTTGTTTTAAGTTATTTAAGCGCGTTACTTAGTTCTACCCCCATCGCTACAACGGGCGGAAATTTTACTTTCGATGCAAGACAGTTTGAGGTTTTCAGCCGCTGTGCAGGCGTCTCGGCAGAATCGTGAACAGCATGGCTTCGGATCAACACGAGATCAGGGAGCGTGTGAAGCAGCTTTTGGAAAAACCTGGGAATGGAAACTGTGCCGACTGTGGAGCTGCAGGTAGGCTGGAGGACAGTCACTGACAGATGATGACAAACTGATGTGAAAACACATATTTGTATATTATATATGGTCAGAGGTGAGTAAAAGTAGTTAGTAGTTAGCTACCAGAGTGTAGGAATACTCTGTTACAATAAAAGTCCTGCATTCAAAGGATACTTTATTAAAAGTACAAAGGTATTAGTATCAACAATATACTTAAAGTACCAAAAGTAAAAGTATTTATTATGCAGATTGGTCCATTTCAGAGTAAAATATGATATGTTTTGATTATGATTATTGACGCATTAAAGTGTTATTAAAGCTGGTAAAGGTGCAGTTTGAATGACTTTGTATACTGCAGGTTAGCTTGTGATTTTACTCCAGGTGTAATTAAAGTCTTATTTAAGTGTTGATTATATTTCACATTATTAATCCAAATCTGCAAAGTAACTAAAGGTATAACATAAATGTAGTGGAGTTAAAGTACAAGATTGACCTCTGAATAGTGATGGAGTAGAAGTACAAAGTAGCATACAATGGAAATACTCAAGTAAAGCACAAGTATCTCAAAATTGTAGCCTTTATGAATGTCCTACTTCATTGTTATTTCTGTGGGGTTTTACAAGCTACAAATAGTTAACTTTAAACCAGCATTTCTTACAGTGTATCTTGTACTTTCTCAGAAGGTCCTTACATTTCTCTTCTCTGACCTGTAGCCTATAAGGCATGGTTATGAAATACATGACAGTTGACATAACGAATGTCCTCATATGTGAGCAACGAATTTGGAAAGGTTCTTATGGAGGAAGCGATTACATATTGTATTGTATTTAGTGTATGGATGTTAATATAAAATACTTGTAGATCTATAGTATGTGTGTTCAAATGGAAGTGGATTTTCTATTGCATGTGCACTTGTAGTCTCACACCCTGATTGTCACACCTTGGTTTCACTTATCACATCTGCAGTTAAGTACATGGGCATACAAGAAAAACAGGCAAACGGGCGTGGTTTCTGAAACCTGAGAGAGTCACAAAAGTCTAGTTTGTTTAATTATTAATCTTCACTTGGTGTTGCTTCGGGTTAAAAGGTGTCAGATTAACTCAATTGAATAACGTATTTATATTATCCATTAAACGACTATTACTTTTCCAACTATTCGTATAGAATACGTAATTTTGTGAATGCAGCAAGCTCATTTTTGTAAATTTTTCATTTTATTTTTCTTGAAAAAACACTACCATTACATATATATTTCTCAAAATAGTAGCAGAATATTTTCCTCTTATGATTGATTTATCGAGTGATTTCCAGGTTCTTCATGCACTTTGTGGACTTGAAATATCTCTTCCATTCCTTGGATAGTTTGTGCATCCAGTTTTATTGGAGAGTGACTTCTCTTTTAACCAGGCTCAACCACAGCAGGCCCACATAATGCAGAGAAGATGGGAGGGGCTAGCTACACATCAGCCTCTTGTCTCTTGTGTGCAGAGGCACAGTTTACATGTGTGCAGCTTTGTGATTATGCACAAGGAAGTAACATTTTTTTTGCTCTTGTGCTATTTTTGAAGTGTGTGCTCTTCAGAGAGGTTAAAGAGCTGCTGCACACTGATACAAACACATTGACCCTGCCTTTGCTCTCTGGCTTTGTTTCAAAAATAACCATTACGGAAACTGTAATCTCACCTTGCATCATGTGACTAATGATATAGAAAATATTAAGAGGTGCTGTGCGCACACACACACACACACACACACACACACACACACACACACACACACACACACACACACACACACACACACACACACACACACACACACACACACACACACACACACACACACACACACACACACACACACACACACACACACACACATTTGCTTTCAATGAAACATCTTGAGAATATGGCTGAATATGCTGAAACAAAAGACTTCTGAAGTTAATTAAATAAACCGTTTATATGAAACAATGTGTTTCATTTCAGAAGTCTTCATCACAGTTTTTTTTTAGGTATAGGTGTTGAAGGTGGCAGTGACTCATACACTGTAAGCAAAAACGTGTGAATGTAACTTGTGAACATTTTCTAA
>NC_136906.1:16733231-16750731 GCF_949606895.1 Notothenia rossii
GAAAGAGTCATGAGAAGATCGGTGATGCAGCCTTTGTAAACTACGCCCAAAAACTGTGGAACACGTTACCCAACAATATTAGGGAAGCCAATACGTTAGACATTTTTAAAAGGCAGCTTAAAACCTAAAGTCTCTTTAAAATCTCTTTACCAAAGCATTTGACTGACTTTACAATATTATACTACACTATTTCTCTATGTTTTATTCCCCATGTTTTTATGTTTAATTATTTTATCCCACTTTATGCTTTGCTCTTGCTGCTTGTTTTATACTGATTTTAAGTCTTATTTCTTACTGATGTAAAGCTCTTTGAACTGCAATCCCCCTGTATGAAAGGTGCTATACAAATAAAGTTATTATTATTATTATTATTATTATTATTATTATTATTATTATTATTATTATTATTATTATTATTATCACATTAACGTTACCTTGTCTTCTCCCGTTATTCCTCCTCCTCTTTTCTTTTCTTTTCTTTTCTTTCTTCCCTGGGCACCGGGTATCTTTATTAGTTTCGACATGGTGATGGCTAATTATTGTATTATTGTCAGGTAGTTAGCATCTTTTTTTCCCCCCGAGTCACGGCAGGTCAAGTGTCAGTTCAGAAAATCCCCCCGCCCCCCACTTCAACTTACCTGACTACGGGGGGGGCGCCATAGTTTATGGGCACTGTACGCAATGTAGGCGTAGTTAAGATTATAAGATGTACTTTTTTGATCCCAAATTGGGAAATTGTTTTATTATTAAATATCATTACTTTTTTGTTTTCTTCCTCCCAATTTTCGGCGCCCCCCCCAGCCATGGATGGATGTGCCCTTAGCATTCCTCTATTCCAAGGGCCGGCCCTGCACATTATAGTTATGCCTACTCAGGAAAACAAGTAATTGTTTGTGTCTCACACACAACCACTTATTCAACATGGAATGAATCCTCAGCAGGGAAAACTGCATCATACATTTCTGATCAACTGACAATTACACAATTAGAGTTAGTCACTAAGGGAAGAACACTGCTGTCCAACATCAGCTCCTCCTGTCCTCCTTTTTATTCTGCTTTACATGCGATCTTTTCTTATCCTCACCAACCTCTATGAATGCCTACTTGAATATGTGTCACCCTTTTCTCACGGTTAACTGTGTGAAATGTGTTTTTCATTGACTTCCTCACTAAATGTGTATTATTGAACCCGTATCTTGATCTTTTGTGCTTTTGTCATGACAAATGTCTCTTGGTTTATCGCACATTGTAGCCTCATTAAAGAGAGACAGTGGCCCCAACCTGTCTGCGTTTCAGACTCAGCTAATCAATAATGGATGCCCCCGCAAAGTGACTGGCAAAGATTATACCGTCACTATCTCCTGAGTTTCGGGAATCTTGTAGCTGTGTCCATGGTCAAGACCTTTGACTACATCAATGTTAAGTGAGTTAAAGTAGTGGAAATATTACTCAGCTAAAAGAAACGAATATTCATCAGTTGTTTTTCCAGTTTGACGGCAAGTTTAAAACCGATGTCGACCACCAACCATTTTGAACAATTGGTAATGACACATTATAATGCAGTTGTAAGTAACACAAAAGGTAAGGCCATTTGTGATTGGTAGATGATTTCTATGTTGTTACAATGCTTTTTTTGGCATTGGCAGATTTGTCACATTTTTCATGGGCGAACCCCACAGCTCTGCTGCTCATCCGACAACTGCTTGTTCCTCACAAATGTGGTACCATTGGAAAGGTAGGAAAACAGGCTTTCCAACGGTATAAGAGTTATTGTCAAAAAGCATTTTTACAACATAGAAATCATCTACCAAACACAAATTGCCTTACTTTTTGTGTTAAGTTTATATGAAGACACTGAGCAGATGTATGGTAACGACAAAGATCAATACATTTATAAACACCTACATCTGCTTGCAAAATAAAACATTAATTACATGTTTATATTAGGGGGATTTAAAGTTAAATTCTAGCACTGAATGAAAAAAAAACACACAGTTCTTGAATGCAACTTCCGATATATTTAGTCAGAAATAAACTCACTAGGTTTCAAAAGTGTAGGCACTGGGTGCTGTCATTATAGTGAGACATGTCTGTAATGTGTCATATGGTTTTCCTGATAAAGATAGTCACCAAATACGCAATCTATCAGGTTTTATTGGGTGCTTCCCTTTGTTCCCTTTGTGTGCCGGAAACAGGAAGTTGTGCAACATAGAGTCAGTTAACCTTATTGAAGACATGGTTTGTGGCCATTCTTCGGTTGAACATGTGGAAGACATATTTTTTAAATGTATTTGACAGGGACAGTGCACATTGATTAACATTTCTGTAAATGCTCCAGAGTTAGCCAACAGGCAATTTTTCATCTGACAGGTAAATACAATCAGTAAAACAACATTCAACATAGATGCTTATATTATGATCAAAGCATATATAAAAACAAAACAAAAATACGTATTCACAAAGCAGACAGATAGCAACAGGCACATGTGTCCAAACAGAGCGTTGTAAAGTGCAGATTGTGACAGTGTTGACAGAGCTGATTTTCCACCAAGCATGTTTTAAAATTAGATTTGAATAAACTGCAGGTGTTTTGTTCTCTAATCGTTACTGGGATTGAGTTCCACTGTTGTGCAGCTTTAAAAGAAAATGAAGATAGGCTGAATGAGCTCTTCCTTAATGGAACAACGCAGTCTCCTCTTGTTGCAGCTCTTGTTGACCTAGTTACAGGTGTGCGTATGGTGATAAAATGTCTGAGCGGAGGTGAGGTAAGGCCGTGTATTATGTTATACATGAGGCAAGCATTTGCATATCTAATTACATTTTCCCAGCTCAACAAGTTGTATTTTGTGACTATTGGGAAATTATGAGAATTAACTGATTTCTTATCTACTATTTTAATTGTTTGTTTGTATAATGATTCCAGGGGTTTAAGAGTGGTTGTACAGGCATGTGATGCATCAGAGCCGCCTCTGATGTACATGCACTCTATGGTTCTATCTCACGTCACCTACTGCTTAACAACATGTTTCTTCACACCCGCCCCGAAAGGGTTTTGTCATTTCTAGAGCCACAGTGTTAGTGTCACACAAATGTTGCAACACGGTTACAATTGGGCAACCTCCTCAGGCCAAACATCATTAGGTCATTTCAGTTATGCCTTCACTGTGAGCTGAACGGGGAAAACGAGGAAAGTCAAAACCTGACTTTAAGGTTTAAAAGATCATATCTGAGTCTCATGACTGTCTAACTCTCCCACTGTGTGTCTGCCTCTTTGTCAGTGGCCTCCTGTGTTGTGCTGTGCAGAGGCTGAGGAGCATGTGGCTCTGTGTCTCTGCCACAAAGGGAGAATGGCCTCTTTTGTGTACAAATGTTCTATATATCATTACTTTTATGCCAGGGAAGAAGAGCCCTGATATGTATAAACCTGAAGAAAGACATACACTCTGGTCCAAAACGTGCCATACTCTCCAAAGTGTCTACAAATATTTAACACCCTGTTGAAACAGTGAATGAATTATCTTGTTCTCCTCTCCACATTCTGACCCTCCTCCTCTCTGCGGAGGAGCAAAACTTCTAGATGAATACATAATTGATGAAGCCATTTATCAACCAGAAGTTTACTGCTGTGTGCTTCCCACATCATGACTACTTTATTACTGTACAAGAAGCAATGAAGGGCCAAAGGGATCGGAAGTTATCAGTTTTATTTCACAAAGGAGAGTGGCAATGTACTGGCAAGTCTCTCTAAAAGCATCTCTGTTCTTTGCGTGTCATGGCATTGCCCTTTTGTAGCACAAATACTTCTCTAGTACAGCTCCGGGGAAATACTTTTATAGGTTGTTTCTACTGTATCACAGGGGGTTATTTTTATATTTCTGATTATAAACGTCATCCTCAGTGAAGTTGGAACTGAAACTTATGGGCTCTCAAATGAAATGAAATGAAAATGATAATAGAATATGCTAAAAAGTGGTTAAAGTATCTTGCTACAAATAAAATAATTAAAATAACAATACAAATAAGTAGTTTGCAATATTCTTTTTTAGATTATACCAGCTAATGAGCAATGTCTACGTCTCTAGGTTCCTTAGCTGTGCAAACACGTCTTGTTTATTTAATCTGGAAACCCTAAATAAAGAGCCACTTTATAATTAAAATCCATTTCTCAGATATTTAGAGTAAAAATGATTTTGTTGAATATTGCCGTGTAGTTGATTTGTGCAAGTAAGTTTGTGGGTCTATGTTGGCCGTTGAACATAGAGCAATGACGATGCATTTCTTTCTGTTGGCTTATGCTGGATATTGGGCACAGAGAGGCCACTGTCAAGAACAGAGCCAGCAAGATATGTGTGTGTGTGTGTGTGTGTGTGTGTGTGTGTGTGTGTGTGTGTGTGTGTGTGTGTGTGTGTGTGTATGTGTGTGCGTGTGTGAGGGGTGCATTTGTGTTAAGTTTCTTTCAGTAATGTTCAGCCTTGTAGGGAGCCACTAGTTAAAGTTGAATTATTTATGACACAGAGGAGTTCCTCTCACCACTGCCGAACTGCTGAGAATGTTGACCACAAAAGCAAAAGTGCACAAACAATATGACAGGTCTTTGTAACGTAGAAGCTTTCAGCGGTCTCTATTGTTTCCGGATCAGTTTCATGCATAGAATGACATACTTAAAGATCTCTTACACTCTCAAATGGAAACTGCTGCGTAATGAAACATTACAGTTTTAAGGCACGTTTTTTTATAACGACCAACACGTAAGCATTCATTTGACTTAATTTACCACAGAGTCTGTCATAGCTTCATTTTCCCTTTATATTAATCCATTTTGGATTTTCTCTCTTGTGAATTCTTATCTTAGATTTGTGGAATATTTTGTCTAAAATGTGTGTGTTTTCCCTCTGTGCTGTCTCTGTATTCATCCTCTCTGTCACTGTAACGGGACCCTTGTGGCAGGCTACAGAGAGGGGTTTCTATGGAAACGAGGCAGAGACAACGGACAGTTCCTCAGCCGGAAATTTATTCTGTCAGAACGGGAAGGTGTTTTGAAGTATTTCAACAAGCATGATGTGAGTGTTTTATAACACTGTCTATTTTTTTACTAAATCTGTATTTGATTTGACGAGGAATGTTTAAATCTGACGTTGTTCAAAATAAGTCACTCTCTGAAGATATGCAGTGATCTCCATTCTTTTCTATTCTATTCATATAATTCTAACAATGTTTTTCCTCTCTGTAGGCCAGAGAGCCCAAAGCGATATTGAAGATCAACACTGTGAATGCCACTTTCCAGCCAACAAAAATCGGCGTTAACAACGGCCTGCAGATAACATATTTGAAGGACAACAGCACTAGGAATATCTTCATCTACCAGGAGGATGGAAAGGTGAGGGGCAGTGATGCTGTTTGGGGTTTTTTGGTGGGGGAGGAAAAGAGCAGGAGTGTTTGTAGGAAAAGGTATAAGAGTCCCTCTAGTGGAAATGGTTTGTCATTACAAGTATCAGAAGTTTATTTAAATAATAACTATGAATCCTTAATTGCTAAAGGCTTCCAAAAACTCATAAAGCATAATAAATACAATTGTGACAATATGCTGGTCTCTTTCAAATGGAGCACGTCTCCCTTGGCTTTAGAGCTTTTAAAAATGCCATTTAGAAAAAGCTATTTTGTCTTGTAATGTGTGCCTAATGTATTGCTGGGGTATTTATGGATTATCAGTGCAGACTTTGTGACTGAGGAGAATATTCTTTAGTAAGATTCTGTCACTAAAAGTCCTGATGTCCTTTCTTGAAGGAAATGGTGGACTGGTTCAACGCCATTAGAGCTGCCAGGTATCACTACCTGGAGGTGGCTTTTCCAGGAGCTTCCAAATCTGAGGTGAGTACAGTACATCTACACATACATACGGTTCAGGCTGAGAATACCTTCAATGCATTACTTTCTCCGATTTAAAAATGACAAGTAAAGCTAATTTGATTGCCGGACTGGGAGAAATAAACATAAATACTTAGTAGTTCAATTATAAATAATAGTTACATAAAAACGTTTTGTCGCACTATTTCTGGGAATCTGGCTTAGGCCCTGCATACATACACTCACACTCATTGATTACTTATTCACTTTTTTGTTTGTCTAGTTGTTGCAAAAGCTAACAAGGAACTACATAAAGGAAGGTTACATGGAGAAGACCGGTCCAAAGGTAATGCAGTTTTCTGTTAATGGAATACTCTTTTCACAAATGATGTATAGGTTAGAGAAATATGCTAAACCTATAACAGTGTCTTGCAAAGTATAAAAGCAAAGTTATACATTTGCTGAATGAATTGAGCTAATGCCATGTTTGTCCCACAGCACACAGAGGGCTTCAAGAAGAGATGGTTCACGATGGACGACAGGAGGCTCATGTACTTCAAAGACCCACTGGTATCCAAACTGTTTGCATTAATAAACCCCTTTATGTGTATGTGACCAGCAGATAGTGCTGTGTTCCTTTTACCTACTGTGCATTAGTCTGTTCAAAGGGAAAATGTCTTCAAAATCGTATTAGATATTCATTTTCCTATTAGATCTAAGGTAAATCTAGCTTTTGGCTTTAGCGCCCCATAGTGAAAACTACAAATCAGTTTTTTTTGCTTAATTCAAGATGATCAAACCCTGTGTTCCTCACTCCTCTGTCAGGATGCCTATGCGCGAGGCGAGGTGTTCATTGGCAGTAGGGAAAACAGCTACATCGTGCTCCCGGGCTTCTCCTCGAATATCCAAGGCTACCATTGGCAGTTTGGAATCACCATAGTAACCCCAGACAGGAAGTTTCTCTGTGCGTGTGAGACTGAAAAGGATCAGAAAGACTGGATCGCTGCATTTCAGACGGTTATCAACAGACCAATGCAGCCTCAGGAGTATGCAGGTGAGTTAAACAGCCAACTAAGTTAAATCGTTACTTAGCTCTTTTTCCCTCATTGTTGGAGTCTGATATATTTTTTTATATTCTCTCTGCAGTGGAGGCCTACTTTAAGCACAAACCATGACTGTCGTAGTGTTGGAACACCTGTTGGTGCAGGGAGTGGATCTGTCTGGCCTGAGATCTGTTTTTAGTCTCATTATTGAAGTCTTCATAATGTCTTAAGGGTGACGAAGAAAAAGACCTGAAGGTGAGACCGTTGGCATTCCCACAGTGACTCCTTCACTGTACCATCCTGCTCAGAATCACTCCTAACTCCCTCATCTGTTATGTGATGTGACTTACAGTATATACGTGAAAGAGGTCAGTCATCTTGACCTTAAAGTGCAAACAATTGCTTGAAGGAATCAGAATTGTTGCTGCTCAGATGTCAAAATACGTTTTTCTATGTTCCAAGTATGAATACTTAAAATACTTTGATGTTTAATACAACTGAAGAAGCCTTGCATTTCAACCAAATGTACAAACAGAGCCCTTCTGGCCAGTTATATGCAAACTAAGAGATTATCTGACAAACTGCAAAGATTCTGTAAATCAGAAACAATACAAACATGGTCTGTATATACTCATTTGTTTTCATGTAGGGGTATAATATTTAATTCTCAATGTATTTATTTTTGTAATTGTCTGATTTGCTATGTGCAGCTTTTAATATACATCTGCTATATATTAAGTGCCAAGTGTTGCAGGTTTGCTTTATTTTTGCTTTAAAAAAATATATACATTCATGCAGCTAAATATTAACTGCATTGATTTGTTTTCCAATCACATTTAAGAATTGAATTCCCTTTGTCAAACCAGTACATATTGTGATCCTTTTCAAGTATTGACTTAAGTGATATGATTATTTTTCCAGCAGAGGGAGACAAAGGACAAGCTTTACACTTACTATGACCCCCACCCAAAACTTGAGGGACTTGAACTAGCCCAGGACTAAATGCACAAAGTCTGAGTAAAGCTGAAATGGGGTCACTATTAAGGATAAAAGCCACATTCCCTGTGTTTTATTGTAGTTAACTTTCAGTTACAGGAAAGAAGTTGCACATTAAAAAGTAGTGGAACCAATAATACATTACTCTGAACATCAAGATTCAAGAAATATGAAAAAGTGCAGTACATACTGAACAGAGATAAGCAGTTTCTAGACATAAAGTGAAACCTACCAAAGCAAGCTGTACAAAAAGAGGCCTATGCTTCTTTTACAAAGAACAGTTTAATCCTGTTAACAGATCATAAGAAAACGTACTCGTCGGACATTTCAGAAAGCATTGCACTATCTACCCATTTATATATTCATGAATGGAAAAAAAGCTGCCTACTAATGTTTGCACACTGACTACTAATAAAACAAGAGAAATATACACATGTGTGTCATACACAATACAGTAAGTCTTCATTTCCCCAATATACCCCCAACAATTGCACACATACTCTTATCTACGATCTAAAGTGCTATTTTCCACAGTTATGAAAAGAAAATGTTTCACATCGTGTTTGTAAGATCCTGATTCAAACAATTTAATAACTAAATCATAAATATTAATTTAGAAGAAAGGTTGCATTAGAGCTTTTCAAGACTCAACATTGATCCTCTAATATTGAAAATATACCAAACATGTTTAAGGTTCTTTGACCCATGCACTGCCTTGTTTCTGAATGCTTGTTTAAACTACTGTATATTTCATTTTTGCATCTAGCATGAATTCAAATCTAATAAAATACTTTGTGGCTCACGATGCTCTTCTAATCTGTACATCATATCTTTGTATACAGAATAGCAATATACATGATTAAAAGTAAGACATGTTTCCCTATATCCACAGCTGAATCATGGAAATGCTTAGATTGAGTTTATGCTGGTGAGCTAAACTGGCTCCAAGGAACCTGTTTATTGACTGAAATTAACACTAGACCATGGACCAAACACACATCAAAATACATATTTTATATTAACATTCATCCACACGCTCTTCAAGAAGAGAACATTCAACCAGAAATACCATTGTTACATTTTAAATGGATGTGAGAAATAAATAGCATTACAAAAGGTATATTGTAAACAGTTTTAAATCCCTTTACAATCAAACCTAAAGGGTGGTGCCTGATTCTGGGTTCAAAATGTCATGCAGCTACAGCAGGAAATGTCCATTAATATGTTAATAATGGAGTTGTGCAGGGTTTATATCTATCTTTTGCACACCACACTACGGGGCTACTTTCACAGCTGCAGGATGGAGATGATTGAGGAAAAGCAGGACAGACAAAACAGAATAGGGCAGTGAGAGGAGTGCAGAACAACAGATGGAGGGCGATTTGAGAGTGGAGAAAAATGAAGGGCAAAAAGATTCATTACTGGAGCCGACTCTTATCTCAGATCAGGCCAGATAGGAAAACCTAGAGTACGAACACGAGTGATCCTCACACATAAACACACACTCTCTCTCAGATCCAGAGGATGATGAGGGCAGGCTTTAAGACCTGCAGCATCCGGTGGTCTTCATCTCCTTGTTTACATACTCCTGGAGCTTAAACTTCTCAATGGGATCCTTTATAGAGCGGTGCTTCAGCTCCCTGAGACAAAAAGAGATTATAAGGTGAGTTCAAACAAAATGAAGCTAACGTAAACACTGCAAAGTATCATGTTGTGTCTTACGTTTCTCAAAAAACGAATGTAGGAAAGTGTTATGTGAGAACAACGTTTCAAGGTTCTTTATTTGTCATACGAACATAGCTACAGAGTAGTTATGTCGATGAAAATCTTAGGTCACAGGGTTCTCCAACAGTGCAACACAATAATATAGAAAAAAGGGCAAATATAGTGCAAGTAAATATTAAAAAGTAAATACAAAAAGAAAAATTGTTTAGAAAAAGTGAAGTATTGAAATAAGAGTCTATATGCAAGCTATTGGAATGATACATTAGATAAATAATTACTAAGTAGCAGATGAATGTTATGGATGTTGTTACACCAGCTCTATCATGTATTGTTTTTTTAGATAAGTATATAACATTCACATCACATTTTTATATTCCTTAATGACAGTATTGTGCAGTTAGATCATCTTCATCTTAAAATGAAGAAACGTGTCTTAATCAGACCGATCCACACCACTCGTACAGAGAGCGATACTCACTTCGCCACACCGTTGAAGGCCAGCTCTACATTGAGACCTGACCTGGCGCTGGTCTCCATGAAGGGAACTCCGAACTCCTGCAGAGTGAAAGCACTGACAGTTATTGGTGAATCTAGTTTAGAAGACCCAAAAAGATGTACGATTATTAAACACTTTTAAAGGCTCCTGCTTCACCGATACTCCATTTTCTTTTTCTTTGAAATGAAGACTGTTAAAAAAAGTTTACAAAAAGGTAACAGCACTTTTGCAGCACAACAGTGAACTAGTTTACTTTGGGTAAATCCAGCATAGATGTGATAAATATGTCTCCGTGCTTTCCCACTGCAGGGGAATTTGTCTCAGCCCAAAGCGATGATAACTGATGCTCCTCCTTACCTTCCAGTCTGAAGTTACTTTGTGGCACTTGATGCTCCCACTTCTTGGGGGAATCTCTTGGCTGTCTGCCATTTGTTCTGTGTGCATGCAGTGAAGCAACAGTCGTGGAGATGGATGAAAGGAAATATTTGCTTCTGGTTTTAGTGCTTTGTGCTTGTATTTGTATCCACCAGGACTATGAAACTGTGTATGACCGGCATGATGAATACATCTTCTGCAGAAGGTCTTACAACTTTGATAGAAAATGACACAAGGCAGAATAATGATAATAATCTAGATCTGAGGTGTCTTTCTTTGATGTATAATAATAATAATACAAAATTCGATTTGTAAAGCACCTTTCATTGCTCACAGCAATCCCAAGGTGCTACAGGAGGCATAATAAAAACAAACAAAAGTTGAATCAAAAGTTTTTAAAAAGAAAGGTTTGTAGGCCTTTCTTCTAGGCGTCAGTGGTCTGTGGAGTCCTCAGGTGGTCGGGAGGGAATTCCACAGGTGAGGAGCAGCTGCACAGAAAGCCCGATCCCCCATTGGCAGAGTTTGGTCCTCGGGGGGCAAAGCCGATGGTTGGTTGTGGAGCGGAGGTTGCGTGTGGAGGTTTGTGTTGTGAGGAGTTCCTTCAGGTATGGAGGAGCGTTCCCGTGGATGCATTGATGGGCGAGCAGTGCGATGTTGTATTCGATCCAGAATGAGACAGGAAGCCAGTGGAGGGAATGAAGAACGGGTTGTTGTACTTTCTCACCCTCATCAGGATCCTAGCGGCACTGTTCTGTACGCATTGGAGCTTCTGAAGGCTCCCGCTAGGAGTCCCGATGAGGAGAGCGTTGCAGTAATCGAGCTTTGAGGAGGCGAAGGCATGGACCAGTTGTTCAGCATCTGACAGGGAGAGTGTGGGACAGAGTTTTGCAATGTGCCTGAGGTGGTAGAAGGCGGGACCTGGTTTGGTGTGCCAACTAAAACAGCTTCTGTTTTGGAGCTATTGAGCTGCAATAAGTTTTGTTGCATCCAAGCTTGTATCTCCTCAATGCAGGTGTTGATGGGAACGGTGATGATGATGGTGACAGTGAGGATGCTTGTGGGATAGGGTCTGTCTATATAGCTGCGTGTCATCAGCGTAGCAATGGAATGATATTCCATGCTTGCTGATGACACGGCCAAGGGGCAGAGTGTACAGGATGAACAGAGTGGGCCCGAGAACTGACCCTTGAGGGACACCACAGGTGACAGGGTGTGTCTGGGACCTCGCACCTCCCAAGGAGACGTACTCTGTTCTTCCAGACAGGTAGGACTGGAACCAGCTCAGGGTGGAGTCAGAGAGTCCGATGGTGTGTTTGAGGCGCTGAAGGAGGATGTTATGGTCAACAGTGTTGAATGCTGCAGTCAGATCCAGGAGGATGAGGAGCGATGGGGATCCAGTGTCAGCCGCCATCAACAGGTCGTTTGTGACCCTGACCAGAGCTTGTATCTATCCTATTGGTTTGCAGGTGGTTCCTTTTCCTCACAGAGCAGAAAGAAATGATCTCTGGATAATCCCAGCTTTCTTTAACATTCCTAATCTTCTCATATGCCATACAAATTAAATCCTCCATTCAAATGCAGTTGGAAAATATCAAAGGATTCACTATAATTCACCTTTGCCAGCCTCTCGCCATCTTCTCTCTTCACCACCCTCTCATGAGTGGCATCAGCCTGGTGAGACAGAAACACAGAGTCACACACTGAGGCGTCGTGCATCAACATCAGTGCGAAAAACCACAACATCCACCCCCTCACACACTGATCTGCTCGCTATTTGTCCACAGTTTACATACAAGCCTGTCCTGGTGTTCAGGTCTGATGGCAGCTAATGAGTCATGATTGACTCTCAGGATGCTAATTATGCGCTGATAGAGTGTTGTGGACTAAGAGACGACAGAGCTCCAAAGCAGAGACATCTGTTCTCAGCTCAGATGGAGGGACGTGAATGGCAATTATGAAAAAAAAGAAAAGTGTAGCAGTGATATTTGCAAATTAGCTGGCTGAGATAATGTCAGATTTTAGCTTTGAAAGAATAAGACAAATTGTAATTGGAGAGATAATAGCCTTTCAACAACATTGCATCTCTACAGCACATTGGGATAAGTTATATCAGACAACAGACTACTTATTTGCCAGTTAAAAAAGATTTTTTGAAAAAGATTTATTGCCAGACTTATCCCAGAGCAGAACAATTGGCAGTATTGTCATTTAAGTCAATAACTATTTTATCAAAGAAAAGGTAATATAGTATTGAATTGAAACGCAGCATATAGTGTTCATGTGTATAGAATATTTCTTCTATCTTTCCCACAATGCCTTGCCTTGTTTCCAAGCAGCATGAGCACCACATCCTGTTGAGCGTATTCATGGATTTCAGTCAGCCATGCCTGTAAAAAGATACAGGACAAAGAGACAAGAGAGAGAGAAGACGGAGGAGAGACATCATGAGTGAAAAAAAAAACTAAAACCTGAGATAAGAAACAAGAAGGAAGAAATATGTGATACAAATAAAAATGGTTTCCGGGAAGGGAAACCTTGTCTGGGACTTGTCAAGGACAAGCCTGAGCACTTCATTTATTAACCCGAAAAAAGAGGAAGAGGAAAGTGGGAGCGACTACGACATGAAGATGGAGGAAGGAAGACATTTTTTTTGAACAGACAAAAAAAACGTAGGCAAGGACAAAGAGATAAAAGCAATAACTAGCATCTGAGAAAGATGAACACTGAGAGGGAGGGTGTCTGTAACACCCAGTTTAAATCAACACCGTCTGATCCACCCGTCCTTCCTTAACTACAGTTTGTACACAGGGGAAAGCTTTACAGGCAAACAAAATGCACTGTATGAGGCCAACAGCACTTAAAGCATCCAGTCATGAGCTTTTAATCAGCTCAGACGACACCTGCGGACCCCACCTGCTGAAATAATATCCCTCATCTCAGCACAAATCCTAATTGAACCACAGTGAATTACTCCACATTGGATTTCTGACTGAGGCGATTAATTGTCCTTTCCTCTGTTAGTCCTTCTCCAGAGCAGTTTCAAGGCCTCTGGAATGAATCAGTGATGACTGTATTCGCAAAGGGACTTCACCGGGGTCCCCTCCAGCCAAAGGTGATGTGAAATAACAGGATGAGATAAGAAATATGTGGATGTCTGAATGCCTTAATATCAGAGAGGTTAAGAAAGAATATGAATGAGTCAATTGGAAGACTTAATATAAACAGTAGGTGATGCATCAAAATGTATAAAACATGAACTTGTTTCCATCTTTCAGTGTCCAATTTGCTGTCCGTAGCATTTGTAAACCTTCTCCCAGTATATTAGTATTCAGACGTAGTTAAACCCCCCACACAGTGGCCTGACAGTGGAGCCTGGAGCTTTCCCCCAGACAATGACACATCCAACAGAATGATGCACCACCCTCTACAGGCTCACATGGTTGGCATTGAATGACAAAATGCTCACACCCACAGGTGCTAATAAATAACAATATCTGCATTTTAGTCATCACCCCATACTACAAACTGAGAAAGTGAGTGACTTGCTGCCTGAGTCCAAATGCTTAGTACGCACAAGGGAGAAGATGACATTTAAAAAAAGAAAGTGTTTTTCCGTTTAAAACAAATAAAATCAAGAAATCAATGTTGAATCAGGTTTGTAATGTGGTGTGCTTAATGAGGTCAGAGAGGTCAGTTGGTTTGAGAGATGGTCGCCCTGAGTTTCATTATTAAGGTAGCCAGCTCCACCTGTGGGGAGTGGAGGGCAGATCAAGAGGGATATTTAAAGCGATAAGAAATAAGGTCTGTGTGAGCCCTCTGATTTTCTGAGGTAGCTGAGAAAAGATTGCGTTTGGTCGTCTGAATTTGGCTTTCATCCTGTGCTGAAGGAGTGGAATGTCACCGAGAAGCATTTTCCATATGGATAATTACCTGCTCCATGCATAATTACATTACTTGTCAAGGATTTGTCAACTGTTTGCCATAATTGCTTTTTGAAATTGGCTCGTCTCTGAAGTCTGCTCATGCTTTTAAATAACCTGTTTGTATGAGGAAACCCGTGTCATTCAAATTAACATACTGCTGTGAACGTTTGGCCTTTGTTTTAAAAAGGTTGTTCCTCTACCCCCCCCCCCCCCCCCCTTTGCACATTTCCCTCTCCCACGTGAATTTGACAGCTTGCCTCTGTGACTCTCCATATGCTGCGATTACTGATGAAGCGTTTATAAACCATAGCTCGTAATTAGATCAGTCAGGTGGTTATTATAGCGCACTGCCACATGGGTCATTTCATAGATTCATCATTTACTCCAGAAGATGTCACTTGTCACCCCCATCCAGGAACATTTAAGTCTCCTATTATCATTCATTGCGAATGACAAGTGGACAAACTGAACAGCAACAACAGATCAATTCAGTGTGAGTTAGATATCATCATTTGAATATAAGGCAAGGCAAGTTTATTTATATAGCACTTTTCAACACAAGGCAATTCAAAGTGCTTTACAAAAAATGAAAGACATTAAGAAAATGGCCTTTAAAATCAGTCTAAGGGAGATTAGACATGTTGGTGCATTTATATGCTCCGATAGTTGATGCTCAAAAAAACAACACAACTGCATTTAGAGACCAGCCTCCAGCAAGTGATAATTGAAGAGTAAACAAGCTTACATAGATAATGACACTGTGATGAACAGCCATCTGAGAGCCATTACATCCCTGTGAGAAGCTGAACAAACAGTGCCATCCTGTCAGGTCTCTCCTCCAAACAATGTAAGCCTGAAACATGAGGCTCTGGAGCAACAGTATTTTACAGTAAAAAAAAAAAAAAAGCCAGTTGCCATGGCTGGAGGAAGGAAGGTTCATTTGAATTCAAGACTAATATCTGGATCTCTTGCCAAATGTCAGAGTACAACGTAGGGCTGCTCGATTATGGGAAAAATCATAATCTCTATTATTTTGGTCAATAATTGATATCACGATTATTAAAAACGATTATCCATTTACTTTGAAAACATCCAATTATTGAAAAAAAAAATGTGAACAGTATGTTTTTAACAGTTGATTACCCTGAACCTTAAGTATAATTCAACTGAAAAACCAATATAAAAAAAAAAAAGTTTTATTTCAATGTTTTCATAATCGTTGCAAGCCAAAATCGTAATTGCGATTAAAATACAATTAATTGAGCAGCCCTAGTACAACATGGCCCGGTGGCAGAAGAGGTAATAAATGTCTCTGCTCGTTGCCCTGGCAATTACAAACAATCTGGCACATCAGAGGCAGCTGGGAGTTTGTTTTGCTTGCAAGGGCAAAAACACTTCACCACCTTTGGATTTCTCAGTAGTCAGGGCTCTGATGAATTAAAAATGTTGATGCAATATTTGAATTTGACAAAATGAGAATTAGTTGGCATTTGCTCCAATATAGAATTCTTAATACATCGTTGAAACTCACACCGCTCAACTGTAGAAGTAAGAGACGATAACAAAAGGCAGAGAGGACGATGCGACAGAGGGAGAGAACGAGCGAACGAGCCAGAGATGTGACAGAGAGGGTGCCAAAAGGAAGCAAGATGGAGAGACAGACAGTGACACAGAAAGACAAGACAAAGACAAAAAGATCTTTCTTAAAGGAGGGAAGATAAAAAGGCAGATGGCTGCTACGGTGTGACATTGGTGTGACAAGTTGTCACTGGTGGATGTTTGTGAGGGTACTTCTGATGTTGCCCGATTTCCGTTTGTTGTCAATGAGAAGAAAAAGCAGAGCTGTGTCCTACATTGGGAAGACTAGTCAGATCTGCTGGTAAAGGAATACTTCCTTTTTCTTCCAGAGACAGAGAGAGTTGTTTACCTACCAGAACCCAACAGCAGGTCTAATCTTTACGTACAATTTCCTCAGATACTTTAAATCTCAGTTTCACATTCACCATTCAACATATAGGAGATTTGACTTTGAGGTCTGTATTCAAATATATTGCCATTTCTCAAATTAAGGGATCAGTACCTAAACACGGGTTATGTATAGGCGCTTAAATATTGTTGAAATGATAGCTAGCTTGTGTGCTATCAAGACCCCTAGTTGTACAGTATTGCTTGATTACAAGATGAAAACTGATAACACAACATGTGTTGCCATATTAAACTCTTTTCATAAAAAAAACCATAACATCTGAATGGTGTCCTTGAACCAGACAGACGGCAGGAGTCTGCTCCCAACATCCGGCAGAGTCGCACTGAGCCATATAGGAGTGCAAGGAGAAAGTAGGACTTCTCCCCTGAGAGCAGGTTTAAGCTCCGAGAGGCAGCTCAGTTACATGATGTCACAATCTGACACGCAAGGATCACACATTCATGCAGGGACACAACCAACATCAATATTCCATTCATGCCAAACCAGGGTTCATAATTCTGTCATTGGCATTTTCAGATCTGCTTGTTGACATTTGTGGAATCACAGATTTGATTGGCACATCAAATATCTTCATGTGATCAAGTCCCTTTTGTATAATAATACTGGATGACTGATGTGCTTCGAAAAGCTGCAATGAGAGTGAGCCTGGTATAAAAAGGAACTATCCTCACCTCTCTCCACGCTCTCAAATTAGTTTATGTGCTGTAGAAGCTGAACATATGCACTGACCCTAAACCTGTGTCTTTCAGTCAGGGATAGGTTTATACCGGTGTAAACAAATAAATCTAATAAAAAGCTATTCATTTTGGAGTGGAAGCTTTGATTTATATTTAAGAATGAATAAAATGATTGCTGCTTTGCTGCAAGGAAAACTTCTCCTTGTTATTCATCAGTTGCCTTTTTTATGGATATTAATACCATTCAGCTTGGCCCTGAGCAGACGGCACAAAGACAAAACAAATTGCCAAAGGGAGAAAAATGACTGTTGAGCTAAGTATAAAACAAGGTCAACACAACATTCGCAGATTCAGGTTGTTTCTTGGAGAAAGAACAAGCCAAAAGAAAGTACTGGCAACCATGCCATGGTCTCTAACTTGCTCTGAAACTGCAA